>NC_091950.1:264948043-264985543 GCF_031021105.1 Erythrolamprus reginae | reverse complement strand
CCATCAGAACAATACAAATGAAGAAGGAATGTCTGACCTACTTATGGGAAGAGATACACATATTACCTTTGAGGCCTGGAACCAGAATCTGAACAGAGCAGGATTCCTCTGCAATATGCTGAGCATATCCAGATCTTGGCAGAGACAGGAATGCAAGGCTAATTACAGAGACAAAGAAAACCAGATCACTCTTCATAATGAGCTTGTCCCTTACTCCTAAAAGGAGGAAAAATGAATAAACAATTAACAGGGATTCTAAATATTTCGTACCGTTCTAATATGTTCACTATCTTCTAAGGACAAAATAATCTTTACAGCATATTAAAAGATACATTTAATATATGATGATAGCTTCCTAAGTTGCAAACTTTTTTGGTAATACATTTTATTGGGAAGGGACATTTAGCTTTCAGCAGTCCCCTAGATCTCATAATCTATATTTAATCCAAAAGAAAAGTACGGTACAGTAATACCTCATGATACGAACTTAATTGGTGCAAGGACGAGGTTCGTAAGGTGAAAAGTTCGTAAGATGAAACAATGTTTCCCATAGGAATCAATGGAAAAGCCAATAATGCGTGCAAGCCGATTAGGAAAATCCAAAACATTAAGGCTTTAAAAAAAAAAGCTGCCGGCAGACGAAGCCGAGGCGAACGGAGTGGGGGGAGGGAAACCCATGGAGATCCAGAGGGGAGAATGGGGCAGGAAAGAGTGGAGAAAAACGGAGGAAACCCATGGAGATCCAGAGGGGAGAATGGGGCAGGAAAGAGTGGAGAAAAACGGAGGAAACCCATGGAGATCCAGAGGGGAGAATGGGGCAGGAAAGAGTGGAGAAAAACGGAGGAAACCAATGGAGATCCAGAGGGGAGAATGGGGCAGGAAAGAGTGCAGAAAAACGGAGGAAACCCATGGAGATCCAGGGGGGAGAATGGGGCAGGACAGGGTGGGAAAAAACTGGGAGGAACTCAAGTCTGGAGGTGGGGCATCCCAGCGGCCGGCGGCAGGTTCGTAAGGTGAAAAAAGTTCGTAAGAAGAGGCAAAAATATTCCGAACTCTGGGTTCGTATCTTGAAAAGTTCGTATGACGAGGGGTTCGTATCATGAGGTACCACTGTATATTGTACTTGTTCAAAATCCCCAGAAAAAAAAGGAATGGGACCTTCATACACACTGACAAAAAAAGATTGGAAAGAAAAACCTAATTTAGTGCATGATGAGAGTGATCTACTTAAAGGTTCCCTAGGGAAGTCATGAACACATTTTCCACACGGCTGAAAAAAAAATTCAATTGAAGGGAAAACAAAAATCTTTGGGAAAAATCCCAAATCCAAATGATATGATGGGAAAGTGTATAAAATTGCATTTTCCCCCTACAATTTTTAGTCAACTCAGAGAAAGAATAAAGACTTTCTTTATCTTTCTTGTTTTTGAATGAGTTGTGCATTTATCTATAAATTAGATAAATAAAAGAAAGAAAAAATGGCAATGCATACGGTACCTCAATTTTCAGTTATTTCTACCAATCTTGATCAATTCATATAGCATTTCACAAAGATAGGAATGTTGTATGCACTGGAAAAAAAGACTAGAACTCTTTCTGTCCTCTGTCCTCAAATTGTATAACACACTAGTAATTTTGTGATATCACTGATCTTCTAGGAATCAAGAGATTTGTTTGGGATTTTCAGTAAAACTCTAAATGATTTAATACCTACATTCTGGCATTGCTAAATTAGTAACAAAGCTACAGTTTGATCTATTACTGATCTTAATTTCTGTTCAAATATTTTATGTATGGTTTAGATTATGCATAATGGTATAAATATATCATCCCAATAATAACTTACAATATATACCATATGCTGAGGTACAAACATTTTAGTCTAGCTACCGGTAGTACATTAGCTGAACTTTGCAATTAATGTATCATTGAGTGCATATCATTAATTTATGATTGAGTGTCTGTCTTGCAAACCAAGAAAGCAATGTTAAATTAGGATCAGCATGGATTAAGCTATTGTGAATCAAACACTATGTATTCAGCAAGCTCACTGCCAACAGCCTTTGATATTAAAATTAAAAAAACAGCATGGGGTAGCTGACAAGTTAAGAAGCAATTCTTTTTGAATATTTTTTTTTAAATTAGCTACTGCTTAACCTTTATTCTTTTCTCAGGTTAGTGAATTTTATCAACTGAAATAGACTTTCGAAGCACCATCAGCCTTTTATATACCGATATTGAATCAACCATCATACTCTATGCAGTATATCAGGAGGGTTGTGAAAGTACATGGTTGTGCCTATCAGAACTGACCTATTCAGTAAGTCTCCAGCACAAACAGATGTTTGTAGACATAACAGCTCCTTATAATCAAGAAATCAGAATCCACCTGTCTTTTGGACAGTGCCTTGAAATGTTTAATGTAATTATTGCAATTTTGCTTTAATAAATGTATTTAATAAAAATTTTTAACAAACCTATAGGAGGATGGAAGAAAGAGGTTATAGGAAGAAACAAAGAATTATATTTTCTCTATAACATATTCCTCGCCATACTATTTGTTCTTTTGTGGACTGAAAAAAGTTCTGTAAAATAACATAATTCACTGAGCAAATTTGTTCGCCTTGGAAGGAAAACAGTCAGGCAATTTTCAATGCCTACAGAAATAGCTGCAATATTTTAAATTCATCGTTTTCTATGACTGTTCTTTTATTCTTTTCTTTATCTCCATAATATTTTCCTGCTTTGCCAGCCCATCTATTTGCATTTTCATTATTTTCAAAGCTCTTTCACCTTCTATTTTTGTTTTTTAGATTTAGCCTTCTTGTTTTGTTCCTTTTCCCGAAATAGACTTATTTAGAAATAGCACTTAATTATACATAGCTTTACCAAAACAGTGGTCCACATTTTTTCCATCTATTCCAAAAATTGGTTAGCAATAGTAATATAATGCAATAAACATTCTTGTAAGAACACACAGGGTATCTCACATTCAATCCCGAGTTACTCCAAAGTACAGTCAGAAACTTGAGGTCAGGGTTCAAAGTAAGAGATTATAAATTATAGCCTAGTTGGAAGTGATAATTTTATGGTTTGCCTACTTGAAGAGGACTGGTTTAAGGAAGAATGCTCCAAATCTCTAGCAGCTGCTTGAGAGGAAAAATTAAATTTGGACTACTATATCCCATATTCTAACATTTTATGTCCTTAGCAATGTGGAGACACATGAGAGAGAAGAACCTGAGCTGAACTTTTCAAGTCCAGATATTGTACAAGTTGCAAGATTATGCTTTGTGTTTTTTGTAATGTCTTATCTATCTCTTAAATAGCTCCTCAAAACAAAAAATCCAACCTTCATGTTTTCCTTATGCTTTCTGCTACACACTCACTTATAATAGCAGAGAGTAAAATAATATATATATATTCCTATGCAATCCTGAACACTATATAAATCAATTTCAGATGTTCAATAACTTTTTAAATGTAAAGACAATTCCAGACTGGTCCCAACTCAGCCCTGATTTGAAAGTCAGTAGTCTCCTCTTTATCCATGAAAATAAAATAAAAAGTTTCACAGCCTACTCTGTTTCAAATCAGGGTTGTGGCTGGCACAACCATGTTTAGCATCACCTACCTTAGATTTGCTGAGAGAGGAGGTGCTGTGGCTGAGCTGCTGACTGAAGGGGCACTGCACCACAGATGGACCTCATTGCTACTATTTACAAAAATCTGATAGGTTTTAATTTGAAGCGGGCTTAACTCCTGCTCTTCGACCATTCAGCAAATCAGGCCCAAGGTTTGCAAGCGTTATCTATAAACAGCTTCCTGTTTGAAACAGCTCAGCTGTCCAGCAGAACGTTAATTAGAAGCAAAATGTGTGGGAACGCGGCAACGACCCATGATATAAACGGCTGCTTTTGGCAGGGCGCATTTTTGGGAATGCAGGACACTTCTCTTTTTGCCTCTCTCGCCTTCCCATGAAAATAAGCCCTTTCGTTAACTCTTTCAGGTCTAGTGTCAGATAGCAACCATGTGAATTGGATCCTAGTAGAGCAAAGTTCTTCCTTAGTGCCTTGTTTGGGTTTGGGGCATGGATATTCAGAAGGATGCAGAGCTAAGACATATCAGAAACATTAGTATTATACATAAGGGGTGAATTCTAGCTGGTGCAATTTTGTCTAGAGTCAAGAATATGTAGTTCATAGGAAAAATAACCTCATGGACAGAAAGATTCTGCACAGCTCCTTCTTTAACACGTTAGAAACATAGAAGTCTGACGGCAGAAAAAGACCTCATGGTCCATCTAGTCTGCCCTTATACTATTTTCTGTATTTTATCTTACAATGGATATATGTTTATCCCAGGCATGTTTAAATTCAGTTACTGTGGATTTATCTACCACGTCTGCTGGAAGTTTGTTCCAAGGATCTACTACTCTTTCAGTAAAATAATATTTTCTCATGTTGCTTTTGATCTTTCCCCCAACTAACTTCAGATTGTGTCCCCTTGTTCTTGTGTTCACTTTCCTATTAAAAACACTTCCCTCCTGGACCTTATTTAACCCTTTAACATATTTAAATGTTTCGATCATGTCCCCCCTTTCCCTTCTGTCCTCCAGACTATACAGATTGAGTTCATTAAGTCTTTCCTGATACGTTTTATGCTTAAGACCTTCCACCATTTTTGTAGTTCGTCTTTGGACCCTTTCAATTTTGTCAATATCTTTTTGTAGGTGAGGTCTCCAGAACTGAACATAGTATTCCAAATGTTGTCACACCAGCGCTCTATACAGCAGGATCACAATCTCCCTCTTCCTGCTTGTTATACCTCTAGCTATGCAGCCAAGCATCCTACTTGCTTTCCCTACCGCCTGACTGCACTGTTCACCCATTTTGAGACTGACAGAAATCACTACCCCTAAATCCTTTTCTTCTGAAGTTTTTGCTAACACAGAACTGCCAATACAATACTCAGATTGAGGATTCATTATATTTTAAACCCAGTAACATACCTATTCTAAACTGGTACAGTCCTGGATACCAGGGCTTATTTCTGTAGGAAATGTGGATGATGTTATGGATTATTTCAGAAAGGCTCACTATCCCTCGACAGCCTGTAGTACAAAACCTCAGTAAAGTGCCCCTAGTTTGGCATAGACTACATTAGAAAACTGAAGAGCTGAATCCCCACTTTTCCCCACTCCAAAGCAACATCAGCCTGGGACAGAAAGATACTTTCTTGATGTTTTATGTTTCTCCAAGGTAGTAGACAGTCTGAGGTTTCTGCATATTTTCTCAAACCCCTGCAGAACATTACTGAAAAATAATGTGCTTTCTTCCAATATTGAAACAGGAAAATTTCAACAAATATTGCCTGTCCTAAAATAGGCTTTTTTTTTTTTAAATTACCAAAGCGCACTAAGAACTCCCCAGAATTTAGTCCCAAACTCATAGCAACATTGTTGTTTACATTGTGGATCCTGCAAGCCCAAATGTTTAAGGGAACACCCACCGAAAGATTGCCAGTCTATCTTAATATTACATCAAACAAGTGTCTTCTAAATTTACTGAGATAAGGTTCAAAATTCCTATCTAAAATTTATAAATATTTTTGAATTAAACATCTAAATTAGATACCCTTATTCATCCCTGGCTTTATTTTAAACCCACATAGCAAAACTCCCCCTAACAATTTATACAATTGTGTACAATGAATGGCATGCCACTGCAGACTTGTAGCTGTAGATGACTTTGGCTGATTTTTAAAAAAGCAGACAGAAACCAGGGCAGCATTTCGATGGGAGGTCACTAGGGAATTCCAGAACTACAACCTACTCTTGAGAAATTGATAAAACATTATAGAAGAAAAGATTGAAATTTTTCTTTATAAAGAAAACTGACCCTTGTCTCCATGCATTCACCTGGACTTGTGTTCCACTCAATCTTGCCATTTAATAATTTCATCTATTCTATTTGCTTGTTTGTTTGTTTGTTTATTTATTTATTTATTTTGTCCAATACACAATGAGGGTTTTAGTGGGTACATATCTATATACAGTATACGTAATAAAATACATGATGAAGGTTATAGAGGAGATACTCATAGTAAAATATATCTAAGAAATAATAGAAAAGAAGATAAAGTAATAGAACATATCAATGAAAGAATAGAAGAAGAAATATAGTAATAGAAGAAAGGTATAGGAGATAAGGAGAGCAATAGGACAGGGGACGGAAGGCACTCTAGTGCACTTGTACTCGCCCCTTATTGTTTCAAGTTCATTGTAACTTTGTCATTTCCCTTAATGCAGGAGTGTCAAACTGGTGGCCTGCAAGTTGGATGCTTCACGCACAGGCCATGCCACACCCAGCACAGCACCACAAAGGCAAAAAATAGCATGTTACATGACATCAACATGACATGGCAAGTTTGATACCTATGCCTCAAGGCAGTGTTTCCCAACCTTGGCAACTTGAAGATATTTGGACTTCAACTCCCAGAATTCCCCAGCCAGCATAAGTGGGGTTATTCTTTTATAAAAGGTATTTAGTCCCAGAGCAAATGAATATAGAAGCACAGCAAACCACATGCTTGCCTCTCTCTCTTCATAAAACAATGTCTAAGAGAAGCTACAATGGAAAATGAAGGAATGAGATCCCACTTGTTCTCATTCCCTCAGCAAATATTTGATTTTTTTTATAGTTATTTACTTATTTAAATACACTAAACAATAATAACAATAACAATAAACATAATGTATATTATTTAAATTTAAATTCCCTTGTGAGGGGGAAGGTTATAAGTCATCTTATAGTTTCAAATGATCTTCTGGTGAAGTATATCCTCATCGGTATCCACTATTTTTTTCCTTTTGGTTATCCATATATTTTTCATTATTTTTATTTTCTTAACCACCTTCGTACATTCATATTTAGTTTATTTAAGTTCATACAAATTTTTCCTGAAAAATTACTGTATATAGATCTTTTGTAATTTGTTATATCAAAAAAAAGGAAAGAAAGTATTATTATTATTGTATTTCAATTTATGTTTTCGTTTCTTCTCTTAAACCAATCATAAAAGCATTTCCAAGTTTTATCATGGTCAGAGTCTTCTTTATTTTTTAATTTAAGCATTACTGCATCCGATTCTGCACAGTCTAATATTTTTTTTAATATCAAGGCATCATCAGGAGGTTTTGGGCTATTGCCATCCTAGTTGCAGTCAATACATGTATTAATAAATAATATTTATTTTTATCTATTTTTTGGGTTATAATCCCAAGGAGGAATGCTTCGGGTCTTCTGTTTATCTTAATTTGTAACATTTCTTTTAACCATTTTTGTATTTTAATCCAAAGATTTTTAATTATTGGGCAAGTCCACCAGATATGGTAGTAGGTCCCCAATTTTTCCTTGCACCTCCAACACTGTGGGTTTATTCCTTTATACATTTGTGATAATCTTGCCGGGGGGAGATGCCATCGGTAGAACATTTTGTATAAGTTTTCTCTAAATGCCTATAAAGCAAATATTTGATTTTCATTATTGCTTAATATTTAATGAAAGGTCTTATTGGGCCTCATCTTTCAGCCACTATTATTTCTGGAGGCTAAAGAAAATTCGGCAGCCAAACCAGGTTGAAGTTACTTTGGGACTGATGAAGTCCGCAGATTATTTTGATACTGCAGATGGTTTTCCATTAGAAATGACCAGACACGAATGCCTATATTAATCATTTGTACCTGAACTATTCAAGAATCCACTTTGGTAATGATTTGGGTTTTTCTAATAGAAATTACTTTAGCCATTTAGGGCACTCTGTATGAATTAGAAAGATGCCAAAGGTTAGAGAATTTGACACGTAGAACATGAACAAGTTCAATTTAGCATTTTAATTTTCTATTGTAAAATACAATGCAGAATTATCACCTGTGGACACATTGACTACAGATGAAATGTATAATGAAATGAACCTTCAAATTAAAATTAAGATTTTTTAACAAAAATGTTAAGTGAAAAATAATTAGAAAGTTTATGGCATATATTGGCCAGTGATAAATATATATATATAGAGAGAGAGAGAATACTGTACCAGGCAAATCAAAGAAAGCTCTATAGCATCATTTTTGGTAGAGGAAAAGGCCCTTTTCAAAACAGATACTTCAGAATGTTTTAAAACACAGATATGGCTAGAATGTTGAAACCTTAATTATTTAAATCTGTTAAGTGAAAATGAAATTGTACCAGTTCTGAAAAACTTCCATGACAACTACCTCTGTAAAGTATAAAAGTAACTAGGCATTGGATTCAGCCTATTCCTATGTAAGGATTTTTTTAAATATGCAATTAAAGCATTTGAAAAAATACAGGTTTGTTAAGAAAAACATAAGTCAAGATAGAACTGGACTTCAGAGTATTTTTGTTTCATGGATTGAGCCAAATGAAGTCATACCAAGTATAAAATTCCATGGCTCAAGAATTCAATTTTTTATGTAGATTCTTGATTTCATGCCTTGAGGTTTTTATAAAAATTGTAAGGTCAAGTGAATACTATGCAGCAGACTCTTGAGTTCTATGCTGTTCCCAGCAGAGTAATTAAAACCTTGGGCAAAAAACAGACTTCCCACAATGCCATCAAGAATTTTGTCTCTATTAATAAAGACTATGCTGCTATAATCACAGCAACACTGTTAATGATCCAATGAAATGGCAAAACTTTTGCCCATTTTATAATTCTGTTGTTTCTTCGTGGAGATGAGCAGATAATAAAGAAAATTTCAGACTGTGCTGAAATGAACAGATTATCACTAAGATTAAAAGAGAGAGAGGACTCATTGTATTACAAGACTTTTTAGGAAGAAAGTTTTATAGATGATTAGAAAATGAATATAAATAAAGAAGTTTTGAACATAACTGAATAATGTAACCCAGTTACACTTGAAAGCGAGGAGGGGATAGGGAAGGGGGGGAAATCTTAAATTTGAAGTGTATTAATAGACAAACACATAAAGATGAAAGAAATTGATTAAAGGAATAAATACGGAATAAAATATTTAAAAATGTTAAGACTGTATTAAAAAAAATCAAGATTGCTGGAATACCATCCCAGAAAAATGGAAAAAGTACAGCAAAGGAAGAAGGAAGGTAAGAGATGAGTAAGAAGAAAGAAGAAAGAGGAGGGAAGAAGAAGGAAGTAGAGAATAAGGAGAGAAGGCAGGAGGGGAAGTATTTATTTGTTTGTTTGTTTGTAAAATTTATATGCCACCCAACTCCAATTGGATTCTGGGCAGATTACAAGTAGGGAAGATGAGGAGAAAAGGGGGGTGGGGGGATATTTTAAGAAAGAGAAAGAATAAGGGAAGGTAAAAAGAAAGAAGGAAGGGCTGCATGAGATAGGGAGGGTGGTAAAAGCAACCTTGAATTAACCAAACAATAAGATAAATACTGAATATACGTATAAAGGTTTTGCAAAATACTGAAATGAGAATTGAGATGATAAATATGTGAAAATGTCTACGAGAATAAAAGTAAAAAACTTTTTCAGAAAAAAAATATAATTCTGTTGTTTCAAAACTATCGTTTTAATGGGGGTGGGGGGGAGAAAGTACTAGTGATGTTTTTTGCTCACACATCCCCAGCAGTTCCCATGAAATCTAAAAACGTATCAGCTCACTTGAGCTCGCAGAGTTTCTTTTGGCAATGGTTCTGGGAACGAGGACAAGCTCACTTTGTAGTGTATCTTTCCTTTCCCTTTTTAAACCTCCATATGCAAACATACACAAATGGAGTTCTTTGATCACTCAATAAGGGCAAATTTTTGTTTCTATCCATAATTGACAGATACGTTATAGCAATTAATCTTTGCAGTAAAGCCCTAAATAAAACTTGTCAACATTCATTAAAATACTGTGGAAATTTGTTATATTCTGTGAACTTTGATAGTAAATGACAGGCACTGAAGCCTTTTTCTTTTACACCTTTCACTACACCCAAATTAGCTTAAGTCTAAAAAAAAAAAATATTATTATTATTATTATTATTATTATTATTATTATTATTAATTAGATTTGTATGCCCGCCCCCTCTCCGTATTGAGGTGTGAAGATTTCTCCAAAACATTAAATATAAATCCAGAAACAAGCATGAACTAATAGGCAATTTAATTGTGCAGAAGGGATTGGTGGATCCAATCGTGTTTCCTATCTTTTGAACCTGAATTCAGCTTAATACTTCAAAACTTTGAATCTCCTATTTAAATAACAGCTCAGTATTCTCATAAAAGCTTTAAAAATTAGATGGATAGGTTACCACAGAGTGATTTCTTCCTTCTCTGGGAGTTTTGAAATGTATCATCTATTAGTGATGTTGTAGTGGTGAATACTGTTGTGTGCAGAGGATTAAACTTGGGTGACATCTTAATGCCTTCCAACTGTTTCATTTATAGAAACAGAACAAGGCAGGTTGTCATTTTCACTAACATCTCTGAGAGTTGATGGAATGCATGTATCATGTGCTTTGTTTCCATCAAGTGCAGAATATATAACATAACCCGTGTAGTCAACTTTTAGGTATTTTCAGACAAAAAGTTTCAGAAACTTTTAAATCAGGGGTCACCAATTTCCGGGCTAACGAATTGGGCTGTGCAAGCATTAGGTCAGCGTACAGCTCCATTTGTGTGAGTGCAAAATTGAATTGTGTGTGCGCCATTGGTCACACAACTATCTTCTCCTCAGCTGCTTATCTGCCCAGCAGGAAAGGTTGGGAATTGCTACCTGAAATGCTTTACATTATAAACCTGCAGGTATCCACTCAGAGGTCCCAAACTCAGCAGGCGAATGGACATAGGATTGAAGTTTTACACTTCAGTCAGTTCAAAAAACTGTTTAATGGCACCCTGCTTAATTTCAATCATTCTTTCACATCTCTAAGAATGTTCACATATATGACCAATCTCTGAAATGTACCCGACATATAACCCAAAGGCTATTGAAGCATCGATTGTATCAGATTGTTTTAGTCCAAGCTGCTTTAGTATTCTTCTAATGCAGGATATATTTTATTTATTTATATATTTTATTTGATTTCTATGGCTTCTAATCCCAAAGGACTCAGGGTGCTTTACAATTTCTATGCCGCCCAATCCCAAAGGACTCTGAGCAGTTTACAGCAATATAAAAAAGATAAAAATACAACAAAGAAGTCAAATATAGAAACATATAAGATTGATGCAGAAAAAGACCTCATGGTCCATCTAGTCTGCCATTATACTATTTCCTGTATTTTATTTTAGGATGGATATATGTTTATTCCAGGCATGCTTAAATTCAGTTACTGTGGATTTACCAACGTCTGCTGAAAGTTTGTTCCAAGCATCTACTATTCTTTCAGTAAAATAATATTTTCTCATGTTGCTTCTGATCTTTCCCCCAAACTAACCTGACTGTGCCTTGTTCTTGTGTTCACTTTCATATTAAAAACACTTCCCTCCTGAACTTTATTTAACCCTTTAACATAAATGTTTCAATCATGTCTCCCCTTTCCCTTCTGTCCTCCAGACTATACAGATTGAGTTCATTAAGTCTTTCCTGATATGTTTTATGCTTAAGACCTTCCACCATTTTTGTAGTCTGTCTTTGTACCCTTTCAATTTTATCAATATCTTTTTGTAGGTGAGGTCTCCAGAACTGAACACAGTATTCCAAATGTGGTCTCGCTAGCGCTCTATATAGCGGGATCATAATCTCCCTCTTCCTGCTTGTTATACCTCTAGCTATGCAGCCAAGCATTCTACTTGCTTTCCCTACTGCCTGACCACACTGTTCACCCATTTTGAGACTGTTAGAAATCACTACCCTTTAAATCCTTTTCTGAAGTGCATTATTTTACATTTGGAAACATTAAACTGCAGTTTCCATTGCTTTGACACCTTATCTAGTAAAGCTAAATCATTTTCCATATTACAGACACCTCCAGAAATATAAATCCTACTGCACACTTTAGAGTCATCGGCAAATAGGCAAAACTTCCCCTGCCAAACCTTCCCGTCACTCACAAACATATTCAAAAGAATAGGACCCAGAACAGATCCTTGTGGCACACCGCTTATAAACTGTCTCTGCTCAGAATACTCGCCATTAGCAACAACCCTCTGATGTCTACGCTTCAGCCAGCTGCAAATCCATTGAACTATCCAGGGATTAAGTCCAATCTTCACTAACTTATCTATCAGCTCTTTATGTGGAAACCATATCAAAAGCTTTGCTGAAGTGCAGATAGGCAATATCCATGGCATCACCTTCATTCAACACCTTTGTGACATAGTTAAAGAAATCAATGAGGTTAGTCTGACATGATTACGGTAATATAAATATCTAAAACTATAAACCCCAGTTAAAAACCCACAATTCAAACAATCCAATCAACACACGTCAAATTCATGGCCCCTATACCTGCCGGCAAAGCCAGGTCTTCGCAGCCTTTCGGAAAGCCAGTAGGATGGGAGCAGTAAGGAAAATCGCGGGGGGGGGGGGGGGGGGGTGGTGTGTGTTTCCATAGGGGCGGCCACAGAGAAGGTCCTCCCCAGTGGCCCCTCCAACCTGCATTGCTTAGTCAATGGGACATGGAGAAGGCAAATCCTGTGTTGGTCTCTGAGAGGCATATGGCAGTATAAACATTTGGCACAGCCAAATAATTTAGAAATATGTTTAAGGTGACATTTATTGGTCGCAAACCAAGACATAAGGAATTTGATATGTTTTACACTAAATCGAAATTTTCAGCTCCTTTCATTACAAATCCTGGAATATTAATTTTCAGGATTCAGTATTTAGATGTATGCTTTAATCTTCCATATAATTTAACCCTCTTAACTCCACTTTGGGATACTTAAAATTAAAAGATAGGCTTCTGATGTTTTATGCTACGTATCATAGAAGTTCTTTGCCTCTCTTATCACTCAATAGGATGAATCAAACACAGAATTTCATTATTCAATAAGTGCCAAAATATGTAGTCATGACTTTCAATTATGTACTTTGACCAGCTATAAATTTGTTACGTCATCTTTTAATCAACCAAGTATATAGAAATTTTAGTTTCATACTTAAAGAAAAGAAGCATGACATTAAAAAATATGAAGAATTAACTTTTATTAATTCATATATAGTTGTTGCACTTTACAGCTGAAATTCTGGAAATTCAAACACAACATCTTTGCCTGTCAGCTTCTTGTATACACCAGAAAATGTTTCAACCTGCAAACAGAATAATGAAATGTTAGCAAAAGTGGGAAACATAAAACATTAGTGATACTAATATCACAATATTAAGAAAGAAAACTATAAAATGATATGCCAAATCTGAAATTAAAGAAATATATATGGTAATACCATATATATTTTTAAAAAGCTGATGGCCACCCACTACAATACTCTAAGATTAATTTATACATCACTGAACATTTATAGGAACAATACATTTGGCACAAGACCATGGGAGCTGGCAGCAGAATCAATATTGACAATAGAAATCACAGTCAACCTGGCTGGTACTTAAAATGATAAACCACCAGAAACCCTCAGGGATGGCAGCTACACCATGAAATAAAAGAGCTAATAAATACAAGGCAGAAATAGCAACATCTGTAATTTGCCAAGAAAATAAAATGTGTCCATGTATTCACTAAGAATCAAGCTCGAAGTTGTCTCTACCTCCAATATTTTAATATTAGATTCAATATTATTTTCAAATAAAAGAAGCAATTGAGAGTAATCTCATTACACAAATATGTCAGATTATGTATAAAGGATGTTTATTATTTGTGGTAGCCACATTCTAAAAAGTCACTGTGAATAATGAATTAGTAAATACTGAAATCTCAGCTAGAAGGGTGGGCATCAAGTATTTTTGACCTAAGCATTACATTTTGCAGCTACCGATAAATTTTGCAAGGTGGCAAATTCACAAATATGAAATCCGTGAATAAGAATTGAGTGTAATTTATATAGAGTCATTACACAAGCAGCATAAATCAAATAAACATAAATTAATCCCTTTACATAAATTAATCCCTGTTAAGCTAAATTCCAGTATGAAAATTTTCAAACATCCTTATTCCGGTTTGTTACCAAAACAAGGAATAGACAGAAACTCTATTTCCTGCCCAAAAGACGCAACTACATGTAGCAGATCATGTGAAATGAGGGGTAAGACACAAGAAATTCAAAAACTAATTATAAATGAATCTGTATCAACTGCTATTACAAACTTCTTAGCGTTTTTGCAAAACATTGTTAATTCTTGTCCACATTTAGTTTGGGTTTTGGCCCAACCCAAAAAATATGATTTGCAATCTGCCTGACACGAAGTCCACTAAAATGAGCTAGAATAAACTGTGGTTTCACTCTATATCCAAGGGTCTTTTTTTTGGGGGGGGGGGGGGGTAATCCAAGATGCACAAAGTCCACTAAAATGAGCTAGAATAAACTGTGGTTTCACTCTATATCCAAGGGTCTTTTTTTTTTTTTTTGGTAATCCAAGATGGTGATTCTGGAAAACTCCAGAATTTTTTTCTTCTTGCAGATTTTATTATTCTGGGGTAGTGATTGGGGTGGGCCATTCAATGAGCTGAGGGTGGCGCAGCAGGTAAAGTGCTGTACTTGCAGGCCACTGAAGCTGACTGTAGATCTGAAGGTCAGCGGTTCAAATTTCATCACCGGCTCAAGGTTGACTCAGCCTTCCATCCTTCCGAGGTGGGTAAAAGGAGGACCCCGGATTGTGGGGGCAATATGCTGGCTCTGTTAAAAAGTGCTATTGCTAACATGTTGTAAGCCGCCGTGAGTTTAAGGAGAAGGGCGGAATAAAAATCGAATAAATAAATAAATATGTAAATTGTGTAAAGAAAAAGCATTTCTACATATTCTGGACATATTCTAAATAAAATATAGGACATGTTTAAATGCTGAACTATCATTTAATGACAATTTCAAAGTGATCTGTTCCCACATCATCAGATTCTATATATTCCTATAACATATGCCATAACCTTACCTATATTCATTATCTAGCCTAAATAATGCTTTATATCCCTCTTTTCAACCAAAAGCAAAACAAAAGGTACCATATTTCAGCAATTCCACGAAAGTTCAATCACAGGACCAATTTTTATAATAATCTCTGTCCTTTGATCATTTTGCCAAGTTTTAGTTTTCAAATGTGTCAGCTTCACCAAATGATCTACTGCAGTTTATTTTATGCATTTTCCAAAGGTTTTTTTTTAGCAAAAGCAAACTCCTCCAACTTTTCCTTACCTTGTGTTCAACATTGTTCTGTTGCGCTTTGTCTAAATGGACCTTTATAAGCCGACTGCCATCCAGTTTTACACGGATTCTCCTTGCCCACAATTTCACTGGGGAAAACCAAGTCTTCAAGAATGGCATCGTGTACTGCAGTAAGGGTACGGCTAAACAGAAGAGAATCAAACATTTGCTACAGTGCCTTCAAAAATTGTATACAACTACTAAGGCAATGGTCCCCAATCTTTCTACCTTGGTGGCCCAGAGTGGGGGTGACATGAGTGGCAGGATCATAGGCACCCAAATGGAGCTTTGCGCGTGAGCAGAGGTCCCTTGTGTGTGAAATTTCATTTGTGCTCAAATGCACTCGCAGAAGCAAAGGGCACAGGGGTCCGTCAATCACACAAGTATAATTTCTCACGCACTTGCCCATCGGTCACATAGCCCAGTTAAAAACAGACCATGCCTCAGGGTTGGGGACCCCTGTACTAAGGAATCATTCAGTTTTAAATTAAAAGTGGAATGGTTTAAATCAAACATTCTAGTTCAAAAACAACACTGCATTACCTAAACAGTAAGATTAGATTTAAAATTTTAAGTATAAATGACATTTTACATTCCAAGCTGACAATAAAAAACTCCGTTGCTTTTTAAATGATCAAATATTATCAAAGTACTAAATTCTGCAAGATTTTAATGTTTCTCACTGACACATTTTCAGATGGTTTTGTTGTTTAAAAAAATTATTCTGGGAGATTGCCAAATGTTGTTTGCTAACCCAATTTAAGGTATAACTTTAGAAAACTACGTACACAATGAACTGTTTTAGTTCATTCCTGCTTATATCTAGGGGAGCTATTCAACCAAATAACAGCAGCTTCTGATAGCAATTCCCATTCCTTCAATAGACCAATATAAATGAATACTTTTTGAAAATAATTTTATGCTTGGGTAGACATATTCATCTACCAGTAGTCTTCAACTTACAACTATAATGGGGCCTGGGATTTCCATCATGTCATGACTATTGGAAGTCGAGGCATCCATGTGACTAACCTATTTTTTTAACTTTTTTACAACAGTCATTAAGCAAATGCCACCATCATTAAGCAAACCCATTATCCCTAATAGATACTTTTTGTTAAAACTGTAAATAAATGTCTGTTTCCCAGCCAAAACAACCCACATCCCCATAAATTAGTTACATGACCATTGGCTGCTGCAAATGGCTGAAACATGATGTAGTTGCTTGGGCATCCAAGATGCAATCATGTGACTCCTAGGAAGTTGAGAACTATCTGTAATCCATTACTATTTGCTCCAAATTTTAACAGATTTCTATTGGCTTCTGCAGATGCCTTTATTATTTGGTAATTTATTGCCAAATTATTATAGATTAGACCTAACATTTCATTCAATGCAAACCATGTGCTATAATCTGCTACAGACCATTCATACCGAGACCAAATAATAATAACCAAATAAACTCATACCGTTGCCATTAAATGTCTCAAACTTCCAAACATTAAATCACATTACCTTATAAATAGCATGGAAGAATTTTCTCCCCCCCAAAACATAACATTACCTCCTGGGACGCTTCTGCTTGTTTTTTGTGCGACTTTTTCTTGTTGGCTTCGGTAAAATCTTCTCTGTTAAAAAATAAGGTAACAGCATATTTATAAGTGACAGAAGACTTTTATAGCAAATTAGCTTTTGGTGAGGCTAAAAACAAGTTTTCAGTGCAATACAAGGAACCGAGTAATCATACGCTGTGGACTACGAATGTCATAAATGAACTGATCTAAAAATACAGAGTCCAAATATGACGAACACCTACCTGGGCAATGAAAACAACGTGTTTTCCACTGAATTTCTTCTCCAGCTCACCGAACTAGCCGCACCTGAATCTTCTGAAAAGATTTCAGCTGGGGAACTGGTACGAAAATGATGATTGCTTTTCTACCACCACCCACTTCAATCTCCTAAGCAAAGAAAAAGAACTGGGGATGAATATGATTCACATTTTTAAAAGTATGAAACTAGCAATGTTATTTCCATAAACACAAATGATCCAAAAGTATCTTTATTTTTGGAATTTCTACAGGCAAAAGTATAATCTGGCAGTCCATCTCTTCTTCTGCATTAAATTCTAACAAAATTGCTATGGAAAAATCTTAGACAGAATGTTTGAATCCAACTTAATGAAAATAATAATTCAACACCTTGGTTTTGTAGCAAGGAAATTGCATTTATCAAAACCTACTTAACTACCTTTTTATGAACCTGTATCCCTTAATTCAGAGTAGAGTCGGGCAACTGGATAGAGCGGAGTGTTTGCAGGCAAAAACAGGCCCTTTTTTGCAAAAAATTGGGGTGTTTTTGCCTTTTCCCAGCCCCCTGGAGGCTTCCCAAACCCTCCGCATGCCCTACACAGAGTGTTTTGGAGGCCTGCAGAGTGCTCCTGGGGGCTAGGGAGGACAAAAAAATATTTTTTCTTACTGACCTCTTTGAAATCTAGGTGCATCTTATACACCGGTGCGCTTTATAGTCCAAAAATACAATATACTGACTTCAAGCCAAAGCATTATAAGTACCTTCTACAATTTTGTGATTGTAGTTAATGTACACCCAAGGAGTTTTAGGAACATACAGATTACCTTTAAGAAGCTTTTTATTCGGAATAGGTTTTTTGGGTATCAACAACTAATCTATTGAAGCTCACTTATGTGAGAATTACTTCACAGAATGCCTATACAGGTAGTCCTCGACTTACAACAGTTCATTTAGAGACTGTTCAAAGTGACAACAACACTGAAAAAAGTGGTTTATGATCATTTCTCACACATGACCTTTGCAGCATCTCCATGGATGCATGACTTACATTTGGATGCTTGACAATTGACTCACGTTTATGACTGTTGCAGAGTCGCTGGATCATGTGATCACCCTTTTACAATCTCTGACAAGCAAAGCCAATGGGGAAGCCATATTCACTTAACCATGTTATTAATTTAACAATTAGTGATTCACTTAACAAATGTGACAAGAAAACCGGGGTAAAACTCATTTAGCAACATAGGTTTTAGGCTTAATTGTGGTTGTAAGTTAAGGACTGCCTGCATTGGAGTTTATTCAAGCCTACAGCAATTCCAGGTTTCAATGATAAAAGTAAATCAATGGTATGGATGATGAACTATAAAACGAAACACTAGGCATCATATCTGGATATATTAGATTACTGTTGTCCTGCATCCTACTCAATTGTCTGGGATCTTTGGGGTCCATGCATAAAAAATATGTATACAAAATATATAATCCCAACCAAAATTTACATATTACCTTTGCTGCTGTAATATTCAATTCTCTCAGCTGAGCCTTTAAGTCAGAATTCATCTCCAACTCCAAGAGAGCCTGAATATAAGAATATTATTAGATTTATAACTTGGATGTTTTACTTTTCATAATAATTATATAACCACAACATTTTGATTAAAATACATAGATGAACTACACAGTCAGCTGAAATATCTAGAAGCTATGAGTCCAGGTTCCTCTTAAATACACTGAAATACATAAGGCAATTTCCATTTCTATTGAAGGTATTTCAACCACATAAACCTTACTAAACTTTACCCCTGCATGTTGATTTAGGCTACACAAATCATAAAATCCTTAATATCAGCCAGCCCATTAATCATATTTTAGAACCGCTCTTATTTCCTTCAGCCTAAAATTTTCAACAAAAAGGGCACATACCTGGAGATGCCAGATTCAAATTCATCTGGCTTTTCGCCATTGGCTTCACAATCTTTGCGCTCGAACTGAACATGGCCTTTCTACAATCAAAAACAAAACAAAACAACTTTTAGTACGGAATAAAAAATATTCCTACCAAAAAGTTAAGGAATAGAAAATGTTGCTCCCTGCGATTAATTTTTCTGCTAAATCTGAAGATTGTAATCTACAACATAAATGAATGTATGCTATATACTATTCAAAGCAGTGATGTGTTTAAGGATATAGGATTTAGAAAAAAGAAATCCAAGTTCAACCATCTGCTTGACAATAATATCTGAAGTGCATTTTTCACATGTGCATAAATGCTTACAAGAGTAGCCTATCTCATAGGAATATTGTACATGGTCAATACAGGTTGAAAAGTACAGTACATGACATTATTATTTTCACACACAGCCCTTCACACACACATTTAAATCACAATGCTGGATTAACAGGATATTCTCAGAGCAGTTACAATAAAAACATTCCATATGAATGAGGTGATCAATGACTTCTTTTCCAAATACCATCTAGAAATCAGATTGTATAATGGTACAGAAAAACAATTTGATTCTAGATGATCCCAAAGATGTTTTTTAAAAATGCCCCATGTGGACTTCGTTTCTTTCCCCTGCAGATGTTTTGCTTCTCATCCAAGAAGCCTTCTTAAGTTCTAGATCAGAACTGAAGAAGGCTTCTTGGATGAGAAGCAAAACATCTGCAGGGAAAGAAACGAAGTCCACATGGGGCATTTTTAAAAAACATCTTTGGGATCATCTAGAATCAAATTGTTTTTCTGTACCATTATACAATCTGATTTCTAGGATGGTATTTGGAAAAGAAGTCATTGATCACCTCATTCATATGGAATGTTTTATTGTAACTGCTCTGAGAATATCCTGTTAATCCAGCATTGTGATTTAAATGTGTGTGTGAAGGGCTGTGTGAAAATAATAATGTCATGTACTGTACTTTTCAACCTGTATTGACCATGTACAATATTCCTATGAGATAGGCTACTCTTGTAAGCATTTATGCACATGTGAAAAATGCACTTCAGATATTATTGTCAAGCAGATGGTTGAACTTGGATTTTCTTTTTCTAAATCCTATATCCTTAAACACATCACTGCTTTGAATAGTATATAGCATACATTCATTTATGTTGTAGATTACAATCTTCAGATTTAGCAGAAAAATTAATCGCAGGGAGCCAACATTTTCTATTCTTAACTTTTTGGAGGAATATTTTTTATTCCGTACTAAAAGTTGTTTTGTTTTGTTTTTGATTGTAGAAAGGCCATGTTCAGTTCGAGCGCAAAGATTGTGAAGCCCAATGGCGAAAAGCCAGATGAATTTGAATCTGGCATCTCCCAGGTATGTGCCCTTTTTGTTGAAAATTTTAGGCTGAAGGAAATAAGAGCGGTTCTAAAATTTGATTAATGGGCTGGCTGATATTAAGGATTTTATGATTTGTGTAGCCTAAATCAACATGCAGGGGTAAAGTTTAGTAAGGTTTATGTGGTTGAAATACCTTCAATAGAAATGGAAATTGCCTTATGTATTTCAGTGTATTTAAGAGAACCTGGACTCATAGCTTCTAGATATTTCAGCTGACTGTGTAGTTCATCTATGTATTTTAATCAAAATGTTGTGGTTATATAATTATTTATGAAAAGTAAAACATCCAAGTTATAAATCTAATAATATTCTTATCTTCAGGCTCTCTTGGAGTTGGAGATGAATTCTGACTTAAAGGCTCAGCTGAGAGAATTGAATATTACAGCAGCAAAGGTAATATGTAAATTTTGGTTGGGATTATATATTTTGTATACATATTTTTTATGCATGGACCCCAAAGATCCCAGACAATTGAGTAGGATGCAGGACAACAGTAATCTAATATATCCAGATATGATGCCTAGTGTTTCGTTTTATAGTTCATCCATCCATACCATTGATTTACTTTTATCATTGAAACCTGGAAATTGCTGTAGGCTTGAATAAACTCCAATGCAGGCAGTCCTTAACTTACAACCACAATTAAGCCTAAAACCTATGTTGCTAAATGAGTTTTACCCCGTTTTCTTGTCACATTTGTTAAGTGAATCCACTAATTGTTAAATTAATAACATGTTAAGTGAATATGGCTTCCCCATTGGCTTTGCTTGTCAGAGATTGTAAAAGGTGATCACATGATCCAGCGACTCTGCAACAGTCATAAACGTGAGTCAATTGTCAAGCATCCAAATGTAAGTCATGCATCCATGGAGATGCTGCAAAGGTCATGTGTGAGAAATGATCATAAACCACTTTTTTCAGTGTTGTTGTCACTTTGAACAGTCTCTAAATGAACTGTTGTAAGTCGAGGACTACCTGTATAGGCATTCTGTGAAGTAAATCTCACATAAGTGAGCTTCAATAGATTAGTTGTTGATACCCAAAAAACCTATTTCCGAATAAAAAGCTTCTTAAAGTAATCTGTATGTTCCTAAAACTCCTTGGGTGTACATTAACTACAATCACAAAATTGTAGAAGGTACTTATAATGCTTTGGCTTGAAGTCAGTATATTGTATTTTTTGGACTATAAAGCGCACCGGTGTATAAGATGCACCTAGATTTCAAAGAGGTCAGTAAGAAAAAATATTTTTTTGTCCTCCCTAGCCCCAGGAGCACTCTGCAGGCCTCCAAAACACTCTGTGTAGGGCATGCGGAGGGTTTGGGAAGCCTCCAGGGGGCTGGGAAAAGGCAAAAACACCCCAATTTTGCAAAAAAGGGCCTGTTTTTGCCTGCAAACACTCCGCTCTATCCAGTTGCCCGACTCTACTCTGAATTAAGGGATTACAGGTTCATAAAAAGGTAGTTAAGTAGGTTTTGATAAATGCAATTTCCTTGCTACAAAACCAAGGTGTTGAATTATTATTTTCATTAAGTTGGATTCAAACATTCTGTCTAAGATTTTTCCATAGCAATTTGTTAGAATTTAATGCAGAAGAAGAGATGGACTGCCAGATTATACTTTTGCCTGTAGAAATTCCAAAAATAAAGATACTTTTGGATCATTTGTGTTTATGGAAATAACATTGCTAGTTCATACTTTTAAAATGTGAATCATATTCATCCCCAGTTCTTTTTCTTTGCTTAGGAGATTGAAGTGGGTGGTGGTAGAAAGCAATCATCATTTTCGTACCAGTTCCCAGCTGAAATCTTTTCAGAAGATTCAGGTGCGGGCTAGTTCGGTGAGCTGGAGAAGAAATTCAGTGGAAAACACGTTGTTTTCATTGCCCAGGTAGGTGTTCGTCATATTTGACTCTGTATTTTAGATCAGTTCATTTATGACATTCGTAGTCCACAGCGTATGATTACTCGGTTCCTTGTATTGCACTGAAACTTGTTTTAGCCTCACCAAAAGCTAATTTGCTATAAAAGTCTTCTGTCACTTATAAATATGCTGTTACCTTATTTTTTTAACAGAGAAGAATTTTACCGAAGCCAACAAGGAAAAAGTCGCACAAAAAAACAAGCAGAAGCGTCCCAGGAGGTATTGTTATGTTTTGGGGGGAAAATTCTTCCATGCTATTTATAAGTTAATGTGATTTAATGTTTGGAAGTTTGAGACATTTAATGGCAACGGTATGAGTTTATTTGGTTATTTATTTGGTCTCGGTATGAATGGTCTGTAGCAGATTATAGCACATGGTTTGCATTGAATGAAATGTTAGGTCTAATCTATAATAATTTGGCAATAAATTACCAAAATAATAAAGGCATCTGCAGAAGCCAATAGAAATCTGTTAAAATTTGGAGCAAATAGTAATGGATTACAGATAGTTCTCAACTTCCTAGGAGTCACATGATTGCATCTTGGATGCCCAGCAACTACATCATGTTTCAGCCATTTGCAGCAGCCAATGGTCATGTAACTAATTTATGGGGATGTGGTTGTTTTGGCTGGAAACAGACATTTATTTACAGTTTTAACAAAAAGTATCTATTAGGGATAATGGGTTTGCTTAATGATGGTGGCATTTGCTTAATGACTGTTGTAAAAAAGTTAAAAAAAATAGGTTAGTCACATGGATGCCTCGACTTCCAATAGTCATGACATGATGGAAATCCCAGGCCCCATTATAGTTGTAAGTTGAAGACTACTGGTAGATGAATATGTCTACCCAAGCATAAAATTATTTTCAAAAAGTATTCATTTATATTGGTCTATTGAAGGAATGGGAATTGCTATCAGAAGCTGCTGTTATTTGGTTGAATAGCTCCCTAGATATAAGCAGGAATGAACTAAAACAGTTCATTGTGTACGTAGTTTTCTAAAGTTATACCTTAAATTGGGTTAGCAAACAACATTTGGCAATCTCCCAGAATAATTTTTTTTAAACAACAAAACCATCTGAAAATGTGTCAGTTGAGAAACATTAAAATCTTGCAGAATTTAGTACTTTGATAATATTTGATCATTTAAAAAGCAACGGAGTTTTTTATTGTCAGCTTGGAATGTAAAATGTCATTTATACTTAAAATTTTAAATCTAATCTTACTGTTTAGGTAATGCAGTGTTGTTTTGAACTAGAATGTTTGATTTAAACCATTCCACTTTTAATTTAAACTGAATGATTCCTTAGTACAGGGGTCCCCAACCCTGAGGCATGGTCTGTTTTTAACTGGGCTATGTGACCGATGGGCAAGTGCGTGAGAAATTATACTTGTGTGATTGACGGACCCCTGTGCCCTTTGCTTCTGCGAGTGCATTTGAGCACAAATGAAATTTCACACACAAGGGACCTCTGCTCAGCCGCAAAGCTCCATTTGGGTGCCTATGATCCTGCCACTCATGTCACCCCCCACTCTGGGCCACCAAGGTAGAAAGATTGGGGACCATTGCCTTAGTAGTTGTATACAATTTTTGAAGGCACTGTAGCAAATGTTTGATTCTCTTCTGTTTAGCCGTACCCCTTACTGCAGTACACGATGCCATTCTTGAAGACTTGGTTTTCCCCAGTGAAATTGTGGGCAAGAGAATCCGTGTTAAAACTGGATGGCAGTCGGCTTATAAAGGTCCATTTAGACAAAGCGCAACAGAACAATGTTGAACACAAGGTAAGGAAAAGTTGGAGGAGTTTGCTTTTGCTAAAAAAAAAACCTTTGGAAAATGCATAAAATAAACTGCAGTAGATCATTTGGTGAAGCTGACACATTTGAAAACTAAAACTTGGCAAATGATCAAAGGACAGAGATTATTATAAAATTGGTCCTGTGATTGAACTTTCGTGGAATTGCTGAAATATGGTACCTTTTGTTTTGCTTTTGGTTGAAAAGAGGGATATAAAGCATTATTTAGGCTAGATAATGAATATAGGTAAGTTATGGCATATGTTATAGGAATATATAGAATCTGATGATGTGGGAACAGATCACTTTGAAATTGTCATTAAATGATAGTTCAGCATTTAAACATGTCCCTATATTTTATTTAAGAATATGTCCAGAATATGTAGAAATGCTTTTTCTTTACACAATTTACATATTTATTTATTTATTCGATTTTTATTCGCCCTTCTCCTTAAACTCACGGCGGCTTACAACATGTTAGCAATAGCACTTTTTAACAGAGCCAGCATATTGCCCCCACACTCCGGGTCCTCCTTTTACCCACCTCGGAAGGATGGAAGGCTGAGTCAACCTTGAGCCGGTGATGAAATTTGAACCGCTGACCTTCAGATCTACAGTCAGCTTCAGTGGCCTGCAGTACAGCACTTTACCTGCTGCGCCACCCCAGCTCATTGAATGGCCCACCCCAATCACTACCAGAATAATAAAATCTGCAAGAAGAAAAAATTCTGGAGTTTTCCAGAATCACCATCTTGGATTACCAAAAAAAAAAAAAAGACCCTTGGATATAGAGTGAAACAACAGTTTATTCTAGCTCATTTTAGTGGACTTTGTGCATCTTGGATTACCCCCCCCCCCCCCCCCAAAAAAAAGACCCTTGGATATAGAGTGAAACCACAGTTTATTCTAGCTCATTTTAGTGGACTTCGTGTCAGGCAGATTGCAAATCATATTTTTTGGGTTGGGCCAAAACCCAAACTAAATGTGGACAAGAATTAACAATGTTTTGCAAAAACGCTAAGAAGTTTGTAATAGCAGTTGAATACAGATTCATTTATAATAGTTTTTGAATTTCTTGTGTCCTTACCCTCATTTCACATGATCTGCTACATGTAGTTGCGTCTTTTGGGCAGGAAATAGAGTTTCTGTCTATTCCTTGTTTTGGTAACAAACCGGAATAAGGATGTTTGAAAATTTTCATACTGGAATTTAGCTTAACAGGGATTAATTTATGTAAAGGGATTAATTTATGTTTATTTGATTTATGCTGCTTGTGTAATGACTCTATATAAATTACCACTCAATTCTTATTCACGGATTTCATATTTGTGAATTTGCCACCTTGCAAAATTTATCGGTAGCTGCAAAATGTAATGCTTAGGTCAAAAATACTTGATGCCCACCCTTCTAGCTGAGATTTCAGTATTTACTAATTCATTATTCACAGTGACTTTTTAGAATGTGGCTACCACAAATAATAAACATCCTTTATACATAATCTGACATATTTGTGTAATGAGATTACTCTCAATTGCTTCTTTATTTGAAAATAATATTGAATCTAATATTAAAATATTGGAGGTAGAGACAACTTCGAGCTTGATTCTTAGTGAATACATGGACACATTTTATTTTTCTTGGCAAATTACAGATGTTGCTATTTCTGCCTTGTATTTATTAGCTCTTTTATTTCATGGTGTAGCTGCCATCCCTGAGGGTTTCTGGTGGTTTATCATTTTAAGTACCAGCCAGGTTGACTGTGATTTCTATTGTCAATATTGATTCTGCTGCCAGCTCCCATGGTCTTGTGCCAAATGTATTGTTCCTATAAATGTTCAGTGATGTATAAATTAATCTTAGAGTATTGTAGTGGGTGGCCATCAGCTTTTTAAAAATATATATGGTATTACCATATATATTTCTTTAATTTCAGATTTGGCATATCATTTTATAGTTTTCTTTCTTAATATTGTGATATTAGTATCACTAATGTTTATGTTTCCCACTTTTGCTAACATTTCATTATTCTGTTTGCAGGTTGAAACATTTTCTGTGTATACAAGAAGCTGACAGGCAAAGATGTTGTGTTTGAATTTCCAGAATTTCAGCTGTAAAGTGCAACAACTATATATGAATTAATAAAAGTTAATTCTTCATATTTTTTAAATGTCATGCTTCTTTTCTTTAAGTATGAAACTAAAATTTCTATATACTTGGTTGATTAAAAGATGACGTAACAAATTTATAGCTGGTCAAAGTACATAATTGAAAGTCATGACTACATATTTTGGCACTTATTGAATAATGAAATTCTGGTGTTTGATTCATCCTATTGAGTGATAAGAGAGGCAAAGAACTTCTATGATACGTAGCATAAAACATCAGAAGCCTATCTTTTAATTTTAAGTATCCCAAAGTGGAGTTAAGAGGGTTAAATTATATGGAAGATTAAGCATACATCTAAATACTGAATCCTGAAAATTAATATTCCAGGATTTGTAATGAAAGGAGCTGAAAATTTCGATTTAGTGTAAAACATATCAAATTCCTTATGTCTTGGTTTGCGGACCAATAAATGTCACCTTAAACATATTTCTAAATTATTTGGCTGTGCCAAATGTTTATACTGCCATATGCCTCTCAGAGACCAACACAGGATTTGCCTTCTCCATGTCCCATTGACTAAGCAATGCAGGTTGGAGGGGCCACTGGGGAGGACCTTCTCTGTGGCCGCCCCTATGGAAACACACACCCACCCCCCCCCCCCCCCCCCGCGATTTCCTTACTGCTCCCATCCTACTGCTTTCCGAAAGGCTGCGAAGACCTGGCTTTGCCGGCAGGTATAGGGGCCATGAATTTGACGTGTGTTGATTGGATTGTTTGAATTGTGGGTTTTTAACTGGGGTTTATAGTTTTAGATATTTATATTACCGTAATCATGTCAGACTAACCTCATTGATTTCTTTAACTATGTCACAAAGGTGTTGAATGAAGGTGATGCCATGGATATTGCCTATCTGCACTTCAGCAAAGCTTTTGATATGGTTCCACATAAAGAGCTGATAGATAAGTTAGTGAAGATTGGACTTAATCCCTGGATAGTTCAATGGATTTGCAGCTGGCTGAAGCGTAGACATCAGAGGGTTGTTGCTAATGGCGAGTATTCTGAGCAGAGACAGTTTATAAGCGGTGTGCCACAAGGATCTGTTCTGGGTCCTTATTCTTTTGAATATGTTTGTGAGTGACCGGGAAGGTTTGGCAGGGAAGTTTTGCCTATTTGCCGATGACTCTAAAGTGTGCAGTAGGATTTATATTTCTGGAGGTGTCTGTAATATGGAAAATGATTTAGCTTTACTAGATAAGGTGTCAAAGCAATGGAAACTGCAGTTTAATGTTTCCAAATGTAAAATAATGCACTTCAGAAAAGGATTTAAAGGGTAGTGATTTCTAACAGTCTCAAAATGGGTGAACAGTGTGGTCAGGCAGTAGGGAAAGCAAGTAGAATGCTTGGCTGCATAGCTAGAGGTATAACAAGCAGGAAGAGGGAGATATGATCCCGCTATATAGAGCGCTAGCGAGACCACATTTGGAATACTGTGTTCAGTTCTGGAGACCTCACCTACAAAAAGATATTGATAAAATTGAAAGGGTACAAAGACAGACTACAAAAATGGTGGAAGGTCTTAAGCATAAAACATATCAGGAAAGACTTAATGAACTCAATCTGTATAGTCTGGAGGACAGAAGGGAAAGGGGAGACATGATTGAAACATTTATGTTAAAGGGTTAAATAAAGTTCAGGAGGGAAGTGTTTTTAATATGAAAGTGAACACAAGAACAAGGCACAGTCAGGTTAGTTTGGGGAAAGATCAGAAGCAACATGAGAAAATATTATTTTACTGAAAGAATAGTAGATGCTTGGAACAAACTTTCAGCAGACGTTGGTAAATCCACAGTAACTGAATTTAAGCATGCCTGGAATAAACATATATCCATCCTAAATAAAATACAGGAAATAGTATAATGGCAGACTAGATGGACCATGAGGTCTTTTTCTGCCATCAATCTTATATGTTTCTATATTTGACTTCTTTGTTGTATTTTTATCTTTTTTATATTGCTGTAAACTGCTCAGAGTCCTTTGGATTGGGCGGCATAGAAATTGTAAAGCACCCTGAGTCCTTTGGGGATTAGAAGCCATAGAAATCAAATAAAATATATAAATAAATAAAATATATCCTGCATTAGAAGAATACTAAAGCAGCTTGGACTAAAACAATCTGATACAATCGATGCTTCAATAGCCTTTGGGTTATATGTCGGGTACATTTCAGAGATTGGTCATATATGTGAACATTCTTAGAGATGTGAAAGAATGATTGAAATTAAGCAGGGGTGCCATTAAACAGTTTTTTGAACTGACTGAAGTGTAAAACTTCAATCCCTATGTCCATTCGCCTGCTGAGTTTGGGACCTCTGAGTGGATACCTGCAGGTTTTATAATGTAAAGCATTTCAGGTAGCAATTCCCAACCTTTCCTGCTGGGCAGATAAGCAGCTGAGGAGAAGATAGTTGTGTGGACCAATGGCGCACACACAATTCAATTTGCACTCACACAAATGGGAGCTGTACGCTGACCTAATGCTTGCACAGCCCAATTCGTAGCCCGGAAATTGGTGACCCCTGATTTAAAAGTTCTGAAACTTTTTGTCTGAAAATACCTAAAAGTTGACTACACGGGTTATGTTATATATTCTGCACTTGATGGAAACAAAGCACATGATACATGCATTCCATCAACCTCTCAGAGATGTTAGTGAAAATGACAACCTGCCTTGTTCTGTTTCTATAAATGAAACAGTTGGAAGGCATTAAGATGTCACCCAAGTTTAATCCTCTGCACACAACAGTATTCACCACTACAACATCACTAATAGATGATACATTTCAAAACTCCCAGAGAAGGAAGAAATCACTCTGTGGTAACCTATCCATCTAATTTTTTTAAAGCTTTTATGAGAATACTGAGCTGTTATTTAAATAGGAGATTCAAAGTTTTGAAGTATTAAGCTGAATTCAGGTTCAAAAGATAGGAAACACGATTGGATCCACCAATCCCTTCTGCACAATTAAATTGCCTATTTAGTTCATGCTTGTTTCTGGATTTATATTTAATGTTTTGGAGAAATCTTCACACCTCAATACGGAGAGGGGCGGCATACAAATCTAATTAATAATAATAATAATAATAATAATAATAATAATAATAATATTTTTTTTTTTTAGACTTAAGCTAATTTGGGTGTAGTGAAAGGTGTAAAAGAAAAAGGCTTCAGTGCTGTCATTTACTATCAAAGTTCACAGAATATAACAAATTTCCACAGTATTTTAATGAATGTTGACAAGTTTTATTTAGGGCTTTACTGCAAAGATTAATTGCTATAACGTATCTGTCAATTATGGATAGAAACAAAAATTTGCCTTATTGAGTGATCAAAGAACTCCATTTGTGTATGTTTGCATATGGAGGTTTAAAAAGGGAAAGGAAAGATACACTACAAAGTGAGCTTGTCCTCGTTCCCAGAACCATTGCCAAAAGAAACTCTGCGAGCTCAAGTGAGCTGATACGTTTTTAGATTTCATGGGAACTGCTGGGGATGTGTGAGCAAAAAACATCACTAGTACTTTCTCCCCCCCACCCCCATTAAAACGATAGTTTTGAAACAACAGAATTATATTTTTTTTCTGAAAAAGTTTTTTACTTTTATTCTCGTAGACATTTTCACATATTTATCATCTCAATTCTCATTTCAGTATTTTGCAAAACCTTTATACGTATATTCAGTATTTATCTTATTGTTTGGTTAATTCAAGGTTGCTTTTACCACCCTCCCTATCTCATGCAGCCCTTTCCTTCTTTCTTTTTACCTTCCCTTATTCTTTCTCTTTCTTAAAATATCCCCCCCCCCCTTTTCTCCTCATCTTCCCTACTTGTAATCTGCCCAGAATCCAATTGGAGTTGGGTGGCATATAAATTTTACAACAAACAAACAAATAAATACTTCCCCTCCTGCCTTCTCTCCTTATTCTCTACTTCCTTCTTCTTCCCTCCTCTTTTCTTCTTTCTTCTTACTCATCTCTTACCTTCCTTCTTCCTTTGCTGTACTTTTTCCATTTTTCTGGGATGGTATTCCAGCAATCTGATTTTTTTTTAATACAGTCTTAACATTTTTAAATATTTTATTCCGTATTTATTCCTTAATCAATTTCTTTCATCTTTATGTGTTTGTCTATTAATACACTTCAAATTTAAGATTTCCCCCCCTTCCCTATCCCCTCCTCGCTTTCAAGTGTAACTGGGTTACATTATTCAGTTATGTTCAAACTTCTTTATTTATATTCATTTTCTAATCATCTATAAAACTTTCTTCCTAAAAAGTCTTGTAATACAATGAGTCCTCTCTCTCTTTTAATCTTAGTGATAATCTGTTCATTTCAGCACAGTCTGAAATTTTCTTTATTATCTGCTCATCTCCACGAAGAAACAACAGAATTATAAAATGGGCAAAAGTTTTGCCATTTCATTGGATCATTAACAGTGTTGCTGTGATTATAGCAGCATAGTCTTTATTAATAGAGACAAAATTCTTGATGGCATTGTGGGAAGTCTGTTTTTTGCCCAAGGTTTTAATTACTCTGCTGGAACAGCATAGAACTCAAGAGTCTGCTGCATAGTATTCACTTGACCTTACAATTTTTATAAAAACCTCAAGGCATGAAATCAAGAATCTACATAAAAAATTGAATTCTTGAGCCATGGAATTTTATACTTGGTATGACTTCATTTGGCTCAATCCATGAAACAAAAATACTCTGAAGTCCCAGTTCTATCTTGACTTATGTTTTTCTTAACAAACCTGTATTTTTTTTCAAATGCTTTAATTGCATATTTAAAAAAATCCTTACATAGAGATAGGCTGAATCCAATGCCTAGTTACTTTTATACTTTACAGAGGTAGTTGTCATGGAAGTTTTTCAGAACTGGTACAATTTCATTTTCACTTAACAGATTTAAATAATTAAGGTTTCAACATTCTAGCCATATCTGTGTTTAAAACATTCTGAAGTATCTGTTTTGAAAAGGGCCTTTTCCTCTACCAAAAATGATGCTATAGAGCTTTCTTTGATTTGCCTGGTACAGTATTCTCTCTCTCTCTATATATATATATTTATCACTGGCCAATATATGCCATAAACTTTCTAATTATTTTTCACTTAACATTTTTGTTAAAAATCTTAATTTTAATTTGAAGGTTCATTTCATTATACATTTCATCTGTAGTCAATGTGTCCACAGGTGATAATTCTGCATTGTATTTTACAATAGAAAATTAAAATGCTAAATTGAACTTGTTCATGTTCTACGTGTCAAATTCTCTAACCTTTGGCATCTTTCTAATTCATACAGAGTGCCCTAAATGGCTAAAGTAATTTCTATTAGAAAAACCCAAATCATACCAAAGTGGATTCTTGAATAGTTCAGGTACAAATGATTAATATAGGCATTCGTGTCTGGTCATTTCTAATGGAAAACCATCTGCAGTATCAAAATAATCTGCGGACTTCATCAGTCCCAAAGTAACTTCAACCTGGTTTGGCTGCCGAATTTTCTTTAGCCTCCAGAAATAATAGTGGCTGAAAGATGAGGCCCAATAAGACCTTTCATTAAACTATTAAGCAATAATGAAAATCAAATATTTGCTTTATAGGCATTTAGAGAAAACTTATACAAAAATGTTCTACCGATGGCATCTCCCCCCGGCAAGATTATCACAAATGTATAAAGGAATAAACCCACAGTGTTGGAGGTGCAAGGAAAAATGGGGACCTACTACCATATCTGGTGGACTTGCCCAATAATTAAAAATCTTTGGATTAAAATACAAAAATGGTTAAAAGAAATGTTACAAATTAAGATAAACAGAAGACCCGAAGCATTCCTCCTTGGGATTATAACCCAAAAAATAGATAAAAATAAATATTATTTATTAATACATGTATTGACTGCAACTAGGATGGCAATAGCCCAAAACCTCCTGATGATGCCTTGATATTAAAAAAATATTAGACTGTGCAGAATCGGATGCAGTAATGCTTAAATTAAAAAATAAAGAAGACCTCTGACCATGATAAAACTTGGAAATGCTTTTATGATTGGTTTAAGAGAAGAAACGAAAACATAAATTGAAATACAATAATAATAATACTTTCTTTCCTTTTTTTTGATATAACAAATTACAAAAGATCTATATACAGTAATTTTTCAGGAAAAATTTGTATGAACTTAAATAAACTAAATATGAATGTACGAAGGTGGTTAAGAAAATAAAAATAATGAAAAATATATGGATAACCAAAAGGAAAAAAATAGTGGATACCGATGAGGATATACTTCACCAGAAGATCATTTGAAACTATAAGATGACTTATAACCTTCCCCCTCACAAGGGAATTTAAATTTAAATAATATACATTATGTTTATTGTTATTGTTATTATTGTTTTAGTGTATTTAAATAAGTAAATAACTATAAAAAAAATCAAATATTTGCTGAGGGAATGAGAACAAGTGGGATCTCATTCCTTCATTTTCCCATTGTAGCTTCTCTTAGACATTGTTTTATGAAGAGAGAGAGGCAAGCATGTGGTTTGCTGTGCTTCTATATTCATTTGCTCTGGACTAAATACCTTTTATAAAAGAATAACCCCACTTATGCTGGCTGGGGAATTCTGGGAGTTGAAGTCCAAATATCTTCAAGTTTGCCAAGGTTGGGAAACACTGCCTTGAGGCATAGGTATCAAACTTGCCATGTCATGTTGATGTCATGTAACATGCTATTTTTTGCCTTTGTGGTGCTGTGCTGGTGTGGCATGGCCTGTGCGTGAAGCATCCAACTTGCAGGCCACCAGTTTGACACTCCTGCATTAAGGGAAATGACAAAGTTACAATGAACTTGAAACAATAAGGGCGAGTACAAGTGCACTAGAGTGCCTTCCGTCCCCTGTCCTATTGCTCTCCTTATCTCCTATACCTTTCTTCTATTACTATATTTCTTCTTCTATTCTTTCATTGATATGTTCTATTACTTTATCTCTTTTCTATTATTTCTTAGATATATTTTACTATGAGTATCTCCTCTATAACCTTCATCATGTATTTTATTACGTTATACTGTATATAGATATGTACCCACTAAAACCCTCATTGTGTATTGGACAAAATAAATAAATAAATAAACAAACAAACAAACAAGCAAATAGAATAGATGAAATTATTAAATGGCAAGATTGAGTGGAACACAAGTCCAGGTGAATGCATGGAGACAAGGGTCAGTTTTCTTTATAAAGAAAAATTTCAATCTTTTCTTCTATAATGTTTTATCAATTTCTCAAGAGTAGGTTGTAGTTCTGGAATTCCCTAGTGACCTCCCATCGAAAATGCTGCCCTGGTTTCTGTCTGCTTTTTAAAAATCAGCCAAAGTCATCTACAGCTACAAGTCTGCAGTGGCATGCCATTCATTGTACACAATTGTATAAATTGTTTAGGGGGAGTTTTTGCTATGTGGGTTTAAAAATAAAGCAGGGATGAATAAGGGTATCTAATTTAGATGTTTAATTCAAAAATATTTATAAATTTTAGATAGGAATTTTGAACCTTATCTCAGTAAATTTAGAAGACACTTGTTTGATGTAATATTAAGATAGACTGGCAATCTTTCGGTGGGTGTTCCCTTAAACATTTGGGCTTGCAGGATCCACAATGTAAACAACAATGTTGCTATGAGTTTGGGACTAAATTCTGGGGAGTTCTTAGTGCGCTTTGGTAATTTAAAAAAAAAAAAGCCTATTTTAGGACAGGCAATATTTGTTGAAATTTTCCTGTTTCAATATTGGAAGAAAGCACATTATTTTTCAGTAATGTTCTGCAGGGGTTTGAGAAAATATGCAGAAACCTCAGACTGTCTACTACCTTGGAGAAACATAAAACATCAAGAAAGTATCTTTCTGTCCCAGGCTGATGTTGCTTTGGAGTGGGGAAAAGTGGGGATTCAGCTCTTCAGTTTTCTAATGTAGTCTATGCCAAACTAGGGGCACTTTACTGAGGTTTTGTACTACAGGCTGTCGAGGGATAGTGAGCCTTTCTGAAATAATCCATAACATCATCCACATTTCCTACAGAAATAAGCCCTGGTATCCAGGACTGTACCAGTTTAGAATAGGTATGTTACTGGGTTTAAAATATAATGAATCCTCAATCTGAGTATTGTATTGGCAGTTCTGTGTTAGCAAAAACTTCAGAAGAAAAGGATTTAGGGGTAGTGATTTCTGTCAGTCTCAAAATGGGAGTGAACAGTGCAGTCAGGCGGTAGGGAAAGCAAGTAGGATGCTTGGCTGCATAGCTAGAGGTATAACAAGCAGGAAGAGGGAGATTGTGATCCTGCTGTATAGAGCGCTGGTGTGACAACATTTGGAATACTATGTTCAGTTCTGGAGACCTCACCTACAAAAAGATATTGACAAAATTGAAAGGGTCCAAAGACGAACTACAAAAATGGTGGAAGGTCTTAAGCATAAAACGTATCAGGAAAGACTTAATGAACTCAATCTGTATAGTCTGGAGGACAGAAGGGAAAGGGGGGACATGATCGAAACATTTAAATATGTTAAAGGGTTAAATAAGGTCCAGGAGGGAAGTGTTTTTAATAGGAAAGTGAACACAAGAACAAGGGGACACAATCTGAAGTTAGTTGGGGGAAAGATCAAAAGCAACATGAGAAAATATTATTTTACTGAAAGAGTAGTAGATCCTTGGAACAAACTTTCCAGCAGACGTGGTAGATAAATCCACAGTAACTGAATTTAAACATGCCTGGGATAAAACATATATCCATTGTAAGATAAAATACAGAAAATAGTATAAGGGCAGACTAGATGGACCATGAGGTCTTTTTCTGCCGTCAGACTTCTATGTTTCTAACGTGTTAAAGAAGGAGCTGTGCAGAATCTTTCTGTCCATGAGGTTATTTTTCCTATGAACTACATATTCTTGACTCTAGACAAAATTGCACCAGCTAGAATTCACCCCCTTATGTATAATACTAATGTTTCTGATATGTCTTAGCTCTGCATCCTTCTGAATATCCATGCCCCAAACCCAAACAAGGCACTAAGGAAGAACTTTGCTCTACTAGGATCCAATTCACATGGTTGCTATCTGACACTAGACCTGAAAGAGTTAACGAAAGGGCTTATTTTCATGGGAAGGCGAGAGAGGCAAAAAGAGAAGTGTCCTGCATTCCCAAAATGCGCCCTGCCAAAAGCGCCGTTTATATCATGGGTCGTTGCCGCGTTCCCACACATTTTGCTTCTAATTAACGTTCTGCTGGACAGCTGAGCTGTTTCAAACAGGAAGCTGTTTATAGATAACGCTTGCAAACCTTGGGCCTGATTTGCTGAATGGTCGAAGAGCAGGAGTTAAGCCCGCTTCAAATTAAAACCTATCAGATTTTTGTTAAATAGTAGCAATGAGGTCCATCTGTGGTGCAGTGCCCCTTCAGTCAGCAGCTCAGCCACAGCACCTCCTCTCTCAGCAAATCCTAAGGGTAGGTGATGCTAAACATGGTTGTGCCAGCCACAACCCTGATTTGAAAACAGAGTAGGCTGTGAAACTTTTTATTTTATTTCATGGATAAAGAGGAGGACTACTGACTTTCAAATCAGGGCTGAGTTGGGACCAGTCTGGAATTGTCTTTACATTTAAAAAGTTATTGAACATCTGAAATTGATTTATATAGTGTTCAGGATTGCATAGGAATATATATATATTATTTTACTCTCTGCTATTATAAGTGAGTGTGTAGCAGAAAGCATAAGGAAAACATGAAGGTTGGATTTTTGTTTTGAGGAGCTATTTAAGAGATAAGATAAGACATTACAAAAAAACACAAAGCATAATCTTGCAACTTGTACAATATCTGGACTTGAAAAGTTCAGCTCAGGTTCTTCTCTCTCATGTGTCTCCACATTGCTAAGGACATAAAATGTTAGAATATGGGATATAGTAGTCCAAATTTAATTTTTCCTCTCAAGCAGCTGCTAGAGATTTGGAGCATTCTTCCTTAAAACCAGTCCTCTTCAAGTAGGCAAACCATAAAATTATCACTTCCAACTAGGCTATAATTTATAATCTCTTACTTTGAACCCTGACCTCAAGTTTCTGACTGTACTTTGGAGTAACTCGGGATTGAATGTGAGATACCCTGTGTGTTCTTACAAGAATGTTTATTGCATTATATTACTATTGCTAACCAATTTTTGGAATAGATGGAAAAAATGTGGACCACTGTTTTGGTAAAGCTATGTATAATTAAGTGCTATTCTAAATAAGTCTATTTCGGGAAAAGGAACAAAACAAGAAGGCTAAATCTAAAAAACAAAAATAGAAGGTGAAGAGCTTTGAAAATAATGAAAATGCAAATAGATGGGCTGGCAAAGCAGGAAAATATTATGGAGATAAAGAAAAGAATAAAAGAACAGTCATAGAAAACGATGAATTTAAAATATTGCAGCTATTTCTGTAGGCATTGAAAATTGCCTGACTGTTTTCCTTCCAAGGCGAACAAATTTGCTCAGTGAATTATGTTATTTTACAGAACTTTTTTCAGTCCACAAAAGAACAAATAGTATGGCGAGGAATATGTTATAGAGAAAATATAATTCTTTGTTTCTTCCTATAACCTCTTTCTTCCATCCTCCTATAGGTTTGTTAAAAATTTTTATTAAATACATTTATTAAAGCAAAATTGCAATAATTACATTAAACATTTCAAGGCACTGTCCAAAAGACAGGTGGATTCTGATTTCTTGATTATAAGGAGCTGTTATGTCTACAAACATCTGTTTGTGCTGGAGACTTACTGAATAGGTCTCAGTTCTGATAGGCACAACCATGTACTTTCACAACCCTCCTGATATACTGCATAGAGTATGATGGTTGATTCAATATCGGTATATAAAAGGCTGATGGTGCTTCGAAAGTCTATTTCAGTTGATAAAAATTCACTAACCTGAGAAAAGAATAAAGGTTAAGCAGTAGCTAATTTAAAAAAAAATATTCAAAAAGAATTGCTTCTTAACTTGTCAGCTACCCCATGCTGTTTTTTTAATTTTAATATCAAAGGCTGTTGGCAGTGAGCTTGCTGAATACATAGTGGTTTGATTCACAATAGCTTAATCCATA
>NC_091950.1:264880640-264947843 GCF_031021105.1 Erythrolamprus reginae | reverse complement strand
AAACTGCAGTTTCCATTGCTTTGACACCTTATCTAGTAAAGCTAAATCATTTTCCATATTACAGACACCTCCAGAAATATAAATCCTACTGCACACTTTAGAGTCATCGGCAAATAGGCAAAACTTCCCTGCCAAACCTTCCCGTCACTCACAAACATATTCAAAAGAATAGGACCCAGAACAGATCCTTGTGGCACACCGCTTATAAACTGTCTCTGCTCAGAATACTCGCCATTAGCAACAACCCTCTGATGTCTACGCTTCAGCCAGCTGCAAATCCATTGAACTATCCAGGGATTAAGTCCAATCTTCACTAACTTATCTATCAGCTCTTTATGTGGAACCATATCAAAAGCTTTGCTGAAGTGCAGATAGGCAATATCCATGGCATCACCTTCATTCAACACCTTTGTGACATAGTTAAAGAAATCAATGAGGTTAGTCTGACATGATTACGGTAATATAAATATCTAAAACTATAAACCCCAGTTAAAAACCCACAATTCAAACAATCCAATCAACACACGTCAAATTCATGGCCCCTATACCTGCCGGCAAAGCCAGGTCTTCGCAGCCTTTCGGAAAGCCAGTAGGATGGGAGCAGTAAGGAAATCGCGGGGGGGGGGGGGGGTGGTGTGTGTTTCCATAGGGGCGGCCACAGAGAAGGTCCTCCCCAGTGGCCCCTCCAACCTGCATTGCTTAGTCAATGGGACATGGAGAAGGCAAATCCTGTGTTGGTCTCTGAGAGGCATATGGCAGTATAAACATTTGGCACAGCCAAATAATTTAGAAATATGTTTAAGGTGACATTTATTGGTCGCAAACCAAGACATAAGGAATTTGATATGTTTTACACTAAATCGAAATTTTCAGCTCCTTTCATTACAAATCCTGGAATATTAATTTTCAGGATTCAGTATTTAGATGTATGCTTTAATCTTCCATATAATTTAACCCTCTTAACTCCACTTTGGGATACTTAAAATTAAAAGATAGGCTTCTGATGTTTTATGCTACGTATCATAGAAGTTCTTTGCCTCTCTTATCACTCAATAGGATGAATCAAACACAGAATTTCATTATTCAATAAGTGCCAAAATATGTAGTCATGACTTTCAATTATGTACTTTGACCAGCTATAAATTTGTTACGTCATCTTTTAATCAACCAAGTATATAGAAATTTTAGTTTCATACTTAAAGAAAAGAAGCATGACATTTAAAAAATATGAAGAATTAACTTTTATTAATTCATATATAGTTGTTGCACTTTACAGCTGAAATTCTGGAAATTCAAACACAACATCTTTGCCTGTCAGCTTCTTGTATACACCAGAAAATGTTTCAACCTGCAAACAGAATAATGAAATGTTAGCAAAAGTGGGAAACATAAAACATTAGTGATACTAATATCACAATATTAAGAAAGAAAACTATAAAATGATATGCCAAATCTGAAATTAAAGAAATATATATGGTAATACCATATATATTTTTAAAAAGCTGATGGCCACCCACTACAATACTCTAAGATTAATTTATACATCACTGAACATTTATAGGAACAATACATTTGGCACAAGACCATGGGAGCTGGCAGCAGAATCAATATTGACAATAGAAATCACAGTCAACCTGGCTGGTACTTAAAATGATAAACCACCAGAAACCCTCAGGGATGGCAGCTACACCATGAAATAAAAGAGCTAATAAATACAAGGCAGAAATAGCAACATCTGTAATTTGCCAAGAAAATAAAATGTGTCCATGTATTCACTAAGAATCAAGCTCGAAGTTGTCTCTACCTCCAATATTTTAATATTAGATTCAATATTATTTTCAAATAAAGAAGCAATTGAGAGTAATCTCATTACACAAATATGTCAGATTATGTATAAAGGATGTTTATTATTTGTGGTAGCCACATTCTAAAAAGTCACTGTGAATAATGAATTAGTAAATACTGAAATCTCAGCTAGAAGGGTGGGCATCAAGTATTTTTGACCTAAGCATTACATTTTGCAGCTACCGATAAATTTTGCAAGGTGGCAAATTCACAAATATGAAATCCGTGAATAAGAATTGAGTGTAATTTATATAGAGTCATTACACAAGCAGCATAAATCAAATAAACATAAATTAATCCCTTTACATAAATTAATCCCTGTTAAGCTAAATTCCAGTATGAAAATTTTCAAACATCCTTATTCCGGTTTGTTACCAAAACAAGGAATAGACAGAAACTCTATTTCCTGCCCAAAAGACGCAACTACATGTAGCAGATCATGTGAAATGAGGGTAAGACACAAGAAATTCAAAAACTATTATAAATGAATCTGTATTCAACTGCTATTACAAACTTCTTAGCGTTTTTGCAAAACATTGTTAATTCTTGTCCACATTTAGTTTGGGTTTTGGCCCAACCCAAAAAATATGATTTGCAATCTGCCTGACACGAAGTCCACTAAAATGAGCTAGAATAAACTGTGGTTTCACTCTATATCCAAGGGTCTTTTTTTTGGGGGGGGGGGGGGGTAATCCAAGATGCACAAAGTCCACTAAAATGAGCTAGAATAAACTGTGGTTTCACTCTATATCCAAGGGTCTTTTTTTTTTTTTTTTGGTAATCCAAGATGGTGATTCTGGAAAACTCCAGAATTTTTTCTTCTTGCAGATTTTATTATTCTGGGTAGTGATTGGGGTGGGCCATTCAATGAGCTGGGGTGGCGCAGCAGGTAAAGTGCTGTACTGCAGGCCACTGAAGCTGACTGTAGATCTGAAGGTCAGCGGTTCAAATTTCATCACCGGCTCAAGGTTGACTCAGCCTTCCATCCTTCCGAGGTGGGTAAAAGGAGGACCCGGATTGTGGGGGCAATATGCTGGCTCTGTTAAAAAGTGCTATTGCTAACATGTTGTAAGCCGCCGTGAGTTTAAGGAGAAGGGCGGAATAAAAATCGAATAAATAAATAAATATGTAAATTGTGTAAAGAAAAAGCATTTCTACATATTCTGGACATATTCTAAATAAAATATAGGACATGTTTAAATGCTGAACTATCATTTAATGACAATTTCAAAGTGATCTGTTCCCACATCATCAGATTCTATATATTCCTATAACATATGCCATAACTTACCTATATTCATTATCTAGCCTAAATAATGCTTTATATCCCTCTTTTCAACCAAAAGCAAAACAAAAGGTACCATATTTCAGCAATTCCACGAAAGTTCAATCACAGGACCAATTTTATAATAATCTCTGTCCTTTGATCATTTGCCAAGTTTTAGTTTTCAAATGTGTCAGCTTCACCAAATGATCTACTGCAGTTTATTTTATGCATTTTCCAAAGGTTTTTTTTTAGCAAAAGCAAACTCCTCCAACTTTTCCTTACCTTGTGTTCAACATTGTTCTGTTGCGCTTTGTCTAAATGGACCTTTATAAGCCGACTGCCATCCAGTTTTACACGGATTCTCTTGCCCACAATTTCACTGGGGAAAACCAAGTCTTCAAGAATGGCATCGTGTACTGCAGTAAGGGTACGGCTAAACAGAAGAGAATCAAACATTTGCTACAGTGCCTTCAAATTGTATACAACTACTAAGGCAATGGTCCCCAATCTTTCTACCTTGGTGGCCCAGAGTGGGGGTGACATGAGTGGCAGGATCATAGGCACCCAAATGGAGCTTTGCGCGTGAGCAGAGGTCCCTTGTGTGTGAAATTTCATTTGTGCTCAAATGCACTCGCAGAAGCAAAGGGCACAGGGGTCCGTCAATCACACAAGTATAATTTCTCACGCACTTGCCCATCGGTCACATAGCCCAGTTAAAAACAGACCATGCCTCAGGGTTGGGGACCCCTGTACTAAGGAATCATTCAGTTTTAAATTAAAAGTGGAATGGTTTAAATCAAACATTCTAGTTCAAAAACAACACTGCATTACCTAAACAGTAAGATTAGATTTAAAATTTTAAGTATAAATGACATTTTACATTCCAAGCTGACAATAAAAAACTCCGTTGCTTTTTAAATGATCAAATATTATCAAAGTACTAAATTCTGCAAGATTTTAATGTTTCTCAACTGACACATTTTCAGATGGTTTTGTTGTTTAAAAAAATTATTCTGGGAGATTGCCAAATGTTGTTTGCTAACCCAATTTAAGGTATAACTTTAGAAAACTACGTACACAATGAACTGTTTTAGTTCATTCCTGCTTATATCTAGGGAGCTATTCAACCAAATAACAGCAGCTTCTGATAGCAATTCCCATTCCTTCAATAGACCAATATAAATGAATACTTTTTGAAAATAATTTTATGCTTGGGTAGACATATTCATCTACCAGTAGTCTTCAACTTACAACTATAATGGGGCCTGGGATTTCCATCATGTCATGACTATTGGAAGTCGAGGCATCCATGTGACTAACCTATTTTTTTAACTTTTTTACAACAGTCATTAAGCAAATGCCACCATCATTAAGCAAACCCATTATCCCTAATAGATACTTTTTGTTAAAACTGTAAATAAATGTCTGTTTCCAGCCAAAACAACCCACATCCCCATAAATTAGTTACATGACCATTGGCTGCTGCAAATGGCTGAAACATGATGTAGTTGCTGGGCATCCAAGATGCAATCATGTGACTCCTAGGAAGTTGAGAACTATCTGTAATCCATTACTATTTGCTCCAAATTTTAACAGATTTCTATTGGCTTCTGCAGATGCCTTTATTATTTGGTAATTTATTGCCAAATTATTATAGATTAGACCTAACATTTCATTCAATGCAAACCATGTGCTATAATCTGCTACAGACCATTCATACCGAGACCAAATAAATAACCAAATAAACTCATACCGTTGCCATTAAATGTCTCAAACTTCCAAACATTAAATCACATTAACTTATAAATAGCATGGAAGAATTTTCCCCCCAAAACATAACATTACCTCCTGGGACGCTTCTGCTTGTTTTTTGTGCGACTTTTTCTTGTTGGCTTCGGTAAAATTCTTCTCTGTTAAAAAATAAGGTAACAGCATATTTATAAGTGACAGAAGACTTTTATAGCAAATTAGCTTTTGGTGAGGCTAAAACAAGTTTTCAGTGCAATACAAGGAACCGAGTAATCATACGCTGTGGACTACGAATGTCATAAATGAACTGATCTAAAATACAGAGTCAAATATGACGAACACCTACCTGGGCAATGAAAACAACGTGTTTTCCACTGAATTTCTTCTCCAGCTCACGAACTAGCCGCACCTGAATCTTCTGAAAAGATTTCAGCTGGGGAACTGGTACGAAAATGATGATTGCTTTTCTACCACCACCCACTTCAATCTCCTAAGCAAAGAAAAAGAACTGGGGATGAATATGATTCACATTTTAAAAGTATGAAACTAGCAATGTTATTTCCATAAACACAAATGATCCAAAAGTATCTTTATTTTTGGAATTTCTACAGGCAAAAGTATAATCTGGCAGTCCATCTCTTCTTCTGCATTAAATTCTAACAAATTGCTATGGAAAAATCTTAGACAGAATGTTTGAATCCAACTTAATGAAAATAATAATTCAACACCTTGGTTTTGTAGCAAGGAAATTGCATTTATCAAAACCTACTTAACTACCTTTTTATGAACCTGTAATCCCTTAATTCAGAGTAGAGTCGGGCAACTGGATAGAGCGGAGTGTTTGCAGGCAAAAACAGGCCCTTTTTTGCAAAAATTGGGGTGTTTTTGCCTTTTCCCAGCCCCCTGGAGGCTTCCCAAACCCTCCGCATGCCCTACACAGAGTGTTTTGGAGGCCTGCAGAGTGCTCCTGGGGGCTAGGGAGGACAAAAAAATATTTTTTCTTACTGACCTCTTTGAAATCTAGGTGCATCTTATACACCGGTGCGCTTTATAGTCCAAAAAATACAATATACTGACTTCAAGCCAAAGCATTATAAGTACCTTCTACAATTTTGTGATTGTAGTTAATGTACACCCAAGGAGTTTTAGGAACATACAGATTACCTTTAAGAAGCTTTTTATTCGGAATAGGTTTTTTGGGTATCAACAACTAATCTATTGAAGCTCACTTATGTGAGAATTACTTCACAGAATGCCTATACAGGTAGTCCTCGACTTACAACAGTTCATTTAGAGACTGTTCAAAGTGACAACAACACTGAAAAAAGTGGTTTATGATCATTTCTCACACATGACCTTTGCAGCATCTCCATGGATGCATGACTTACATTTGGATGCTTGACAATTGACTCACGTTTATGACTGTTGCAGAGTCGCTGGATCATGTGATCACCTTTTACAATCTCTGACAAGCAAAGCCAATGGGGAAGCCATATTCACTTAACCATGTTATTAATTTAACAATTAGTGATTCACTTAACAAATGTGACAAGAAAACCGGGGTAAAACTCATTTAGCAACATAGGTTTTAGGCTTAATTGTGGTTGTAAGTTAAGGACTGCCTGCATTGGAGTTTATTCAAGCCTACAGCAATTTCCAGGTTTCAATGATAAAAGTAAATCAATGGTATGGATGGATGAACTATAAAACGAAACACTAGGCATCATATCTGGATATATTAGATTACTGTTGTCCTGCATCCTACTCAATTGTCTGGGATCTTTGGGGTCCATGCATAAAAAATATGTATACAAAATATATAATCCCAACCAAAATTTACATATTACCTTTGCTGCTGTAATATTCAATTCTCTCAGCTGAGCCTTTAAGTCAGAATTCATCTCCAACTCCAAGAGAGCCTGAAGATAAGAATATTATTAGATTTATAACTTGGATGTTTTACTTTTCATAAATAATTATATAACCACAACATTTTGATTAAAATACATAGATGAACTACACAGTCAGCTGAAATATCTAGAAGCTATGAGTCCAGGTTCCTCTTAAATACACTGAAATACATAAGGCAATTTCCATTTCTATTGAAGGTATTTCAACCACATAAACCTTACTAAACTTTACCCCTGCATGTTGATTTAGGCTACACAAATCATAAAATCCTTAATATCAGCCAGCCCATTAATCATATTTTAGAACCGCTCTTATTTCCTTCAGCCTAAAATTTTCAACAAAAAGGGCACATACCTGGGAGATGCCAGATTCAAATTCATCTGGCTTTTCGCCATTGGGCTTCACAATCTTTGCGCTCGAACTGAACATGGCCTTTCTACAATCAAAAACAAAACAAAACAACTTTTAGTACGGAATAAAAAATATTCCTCCAAAAAGTTAAGGAATAGAAAATGTTGGCTCCCTGCGATTAATTTTTCTGCTAAATCTGAAGATTGTAATCTACAACATAAATGAATGTATGCTATATACTATTCAAAGCAGTGATGTGTTTAAGGATATAGGATTTAGAAAAAGAAAATCCAAGTTCAACCATCTGCTTGACAATAATATCTGAAGTGCATTTTTCACATGTGCATAAATGCTTACAAGAGTAGCCTATCTCATAGGAATATTGTACATGGTCAATACAGGTTGAAAAGTACAGTACATGACATTATTATTTTCACACAGCCCTTCACACACACATTTAAATCACAATGCTGGATTAACAGGATATTCTCAGAGCAGTTACAATAAAACATTCCATATGAATGAGGTGATCAATGACTTCTTTTCCAAATACCATCTAGAAATCAGATTGTATAATGGTACAGAAAAACAATTTGATTCTAGATGATCCCAAAGATGTTTTTTAAAAATGCCCCATGTGGACTTCGTTTCTTTCCCCTGCAGATGTTTTGCTTCTCATCCAAGAAGCTTCTTAAGTTTAGTTCAGAACTGAAGAAGGTTCTTGGATGAGAAACAAAAACAGCTTCAAGGAAAAATAAAGTCCAGTTGCCTTTAGGAAAAAACCACCTTTGGAACAACCAAGACCTGGAAGACAATGTCTATAAACAAAGACTGTATGATAATACACATAAATACTAGAGCAGCTTTCTAAAGAAAGAAAATAGATTTTGCCATGTAGGAAAGCAAATCTTAACTTCAAACAGTGATATGGTTGGTATTCAGTATGTGGGAAATGCAAATTGGGAAAAACTGCAACTAACCTTGTGTTAAATTCAAAGGCCTTTAAGCAAAATTGCCTGAATGATGATGATGATGATGATAATAATAATAATAATAGTAACAACAGAGTTGGAAGGGACCTTGGAGGTCTCCTAGTCCAACCCCCTGCTTAGGCAGGAAACCCTACACTACTTCAGACAAATGGCTATCCAACATCTTCTTAAAAACTTCCAGTGTTGGAGCATTCACAACTTCTGGAGGCAAGCTGTTCCACTGATTAATGGTTCTGTCAGGAAATTTCCCCTTAGTTCTAAGTTGCTTCTCTCCTTGTTTAGTTTCCACCCATTGCTTCTTTTTCTACCCTCATCTGTCATCTGCACCTCTATAACTGTCTGGTTTGGTTCTGCAACCCAACAAGACAGACACAGACTTCAACTGATAATCAGAACTGCAGAAAAAACAATTGCTGCCAACCTGCCTTCCATTGAGGACCTGTACATTGCAAAAAAGAAGGCTGTGAAAATATTTACTGACTCCTGGCAACCTCAAAAGTTGCTATAGAGCACTGCACACCAAGACAACTAGACACAAGAACAGTTTTTCCCCCAAACACCATCACTCTGCTAAACAAATAATTCCCTCAACACTGTCAAACTATTCACTAAGTCTGCACACTATTACTATTAGTTTTTTCTTTTCATTCCTATCACCCACCTCCTCCCACTTATGACTTTAACTTGTTGCTTGTATCCTTAAGATTTTTATTAATATTGTTTCCTGATTGCTTATTTGCCCCCTATGTGAATCATGAAGTGTTGTACCTCATGATTCTTGACAAATGTATCTTTTTCTTTTATGTAGGCTGAGAGCATATGCACCAAAGACAATTTTATTTATTTATTTATTTATTAGATTTGTATGCCGCCCCTCTCCGTAGACTCCTTGTGTGTCCAATCACACTTGGCCAGGGATCCCCAAACTTGGTAACTTTAAGAATTGTGGACTTCAATTCCCAGAATTCTCCGGAGACTCGGATATTACATTATAATACTGTATATTAGTCCATCCACCATGTGCCATCCATGAAAGCTAGACGAGCCATTTGCTACTGAATAAACATTGTTGTGAAGCAACAGGCGGAAAAGGGGGGCAGATTATTTTGCTGAAAGCTACGCCGCAAAAGTCCATTTTGCCTCCCGGATAACGCTGCTGGGATGCCCACGAACGCTGAACACGAGAACACGAGCGTTACGAGGCCTTGGCAAATTTGGGAATCTATTCAGCCCAAGTACCATCAAAATGCACAGTCGGCTAATATATGCTTCTTCCTCACGGGGTTTGTTTCCCCCACCATAACGTCCTTCCCCCACCCAAGACGACCAGGCTCCTTTCCCTGCCGCCAGAAGCCATCGGCCACTAAGAAAGGGCGAATCGGATGCATCCCAAGACGCTGGGCCTAGAAAAGCACATTGCCACCAACTCGGCGCCACATCGCCAGATCCTCCGAGGAAAAAAAACACGCCACCCCATCGCCTCCCGCCAGGCCCGAGCCGATCATACCCACCACTTTCAGCGCCGGCCTAGAAAAAGGAAGAGCTCTCGCGAGAACACCGCTTCATCCCCGGTGTGGGAAATGCTGGACTCCTCCCTCTTTAACTCTTCGAAAGGGTCAATGGGAAGCCTGGAAACGCGGAAGGTTTCCGCCCTTCGTGAAGATTGCTGGCGGGAGTAAACTCCGGGCGGAAACTCCGTGAAGCTTCATCGGCAAAAGTCCGCCTATGAGCGCTTTTTTTAAAAAAAGAGGGAAGCGAGAATCGGCTTTAAGCCGCTCGTTATATACGTAACAACATACGCGTTCCCTTTTCAAATATTATATGGCAGCCTTTATTAGAGAATGGGATACAGTCCATTTAATGCAGAGGTCTCCAAAACCTTGGCAACTTTGAAGACTTGTGGACTTCAACTCCCAGAGTTCCTCAGCCAGCAAAGCTCCTTTCCACCTCCTCAAAGCTGGCTGAGGAACTCTGGGAGTTGAAGTCCACAAGTCTTAAAGTTGCCAAGGTTTGGAGTACCCTGCATTAAATGGCTTGTATGAAAGTGTGGAGTGTGTGTGTTATTATTTTACTATTTTATTCTTATATGGTTTTTATGTCCGTGTAAGCCACCTTGAGTCACCATGTGCGAACAGGCAGCAATATAAATTTTCTAAAATAAATAAATTAGCCTCCTTAAAGTGGCAACAAAGCATGTCACCTTAAGTTATTCATTTATGTTTTTTTATTAAGCAGGATAAAAAGAGAAAAAATTGAAGGAGAAAGAAATTGCTCCAAATTGTTTGGAAATTGACCACTAAAACAAAATGTGAGAAAAGCCTTTCCATTCCTTGGAGTCTGACAATGATCTGGATTAGTGCCTGGAGTTTTATTGGCAAGATTTTCAAAAGTGGTTTTCCTTTGCTTTCTTCCTAAGATTGGTGGGAAAAAGTGACTGGGCTAAAGTCACCCAGTTAGCTGTCATGCCTCAGGCGGCTTTGCATTTGGGGGGGGGGGGGGGGGGAATTTTTGAAATTAAAAAAATGCAGTATTATAAATTGATTTTTTAAAAAGTACTTTCAAATTTGTTCAGCTGAGGACAAGCACATAAGATGAATAAGTAGGAAAATCAAATTTTGTAACAATAAAGACTATATTAATAGGATTACATTTTTAGGGTTTCAATGTTCACTGAACTTGGTTTTCTTCTTCTTAACATCAGATAGGACAAGCTTATGAAGGTGAAAGTCGAAAAATTAGAATATCGTGTATATGTTCATTTCTTTCATATTTTATAATGTGTAACTTAAAAAGTGAAATGTAATATATGATAGATGTTCATAACATGCAAAGCAAGATAGTTCAAGCCATGATTTGTCATAATTGTGATGACACAGACTGGAAACTTGCATCTCATTTGGAAATCAAGGACCCAGAGTATGGAGGAAGAATGGAGAGGCGCACACTGCAAGATGCTTGAGGTCCAGTCAGCGGTGGGCTACTAGCCGGAACGCTAAATTGCACTTGCGGTGGCTCATAAGTGCTTGCGGGGCCAGCGTGATTTTGCTTCTGCACCTATGGAGGCATGTGTGGAAGCAAAAAATAACTCATTGAAATATGGGCGCACCTGTGGCTCTGTGCGCAATTTTGTTACTTCCACAGGTGCAGAAGCAAAATCACGCTGGCCCCGCAAGCACTTATGAGCCACCGCGGCGAGTGCAACTTAGTGTTCCGGCTAGTAGCCCACCGCTGGGTTCAGTGTAATGTTTCCACAGTCTGTGTTGATTTGGGGAGCCATGTCATCTGCTGGTGTTGGTTCACCGTGCTTCATTAAGTCAAGGGTCAATGGAGCTGTCTACCAAGAGATTTTGGAATACTTCATGCTTCCTTCTGCATACAAGCTTTATGGGGATGGTGACTTAAATTTTCCAGCAGGACTTGGCACCTGCCTCCTCTGCCAAAAGCACCAAAGCCTGCTTCAATGACCATGGGATTACTGACTACACATCCTTGATGGGAATGTGAGGAGATTCAAAAGTTCTGAACTTTAATACTGAAAAATATAAATGGAATAGTTAAAAATGAATTGCGGGTGGGATGGGACATAATAGAAGAAATTCAAGGAATGAAGACAGAAGAACAAGTTAAGGACTATGATAAAAGCTGTTCATGCAACTATAGTACAGTATATGGATAGAAGGATAAAAGTATAAAACAATGGAACGATTATATATTTGAACAAGTACAAATGGAAATAACTCGTATTATCTCACTGAACTGTTTATGGGATGAAAAAGGTGAAAGGATAAGAAAAAAATTGGAAACTTTATTTTGCATGGGTGGAAAGGAATACGGTCAATAAAGACATAAAGAAGAAATTGTCTAGATTCTAGAACTCTGACCTGGCTGGGCCTATGAATAAGATAGAACTGAGGGAAGGGAGGGAGAGGATTAAGAGTGGAAAGTATGAAAATTAAAAATAAATAATTAAAAAAAATACTGTCCTTGATTGGCCAGCAAACTCACCTGATCTGAATCCTAGAGAATCTATGGGGCATTGCCAAGAGACAGATGAGAGACATGACACAGAACAATGCAGTAGAGTGAAGGCCACTATTGAAGCATCCTGGTCTTCCATAACACCTTAGCAGTGTCACAGACTGATAGCGTCCATGCCACGCCACATTGAGGCAGTAATTGCTGCAAAAGGGGCCCAAACGAAGTAATGAGTACATATGCATGCTTATACTTTTCAGAGGTCCGATATTGTTCTATGTACAATCCTTTTTTTATTGATCATAAGTAATATTCTAATTTTCTGAGATGGGGATTTGGGGTTTTCATAGCTGTACAGTCATCACAATTATGACAAATCATGGCTTGAACTAACTTTTAAGTTGCATTACTGCAATAAATATGTTTGCAAGATATTCTAATTTTTCACCCAATAAATCCCCATTCCAGTGACAAAACACTGTTAATGAAATATCTGGAAGAACCAAGCTCTGAACACCTAGGGTTTATTCTGATCTTTTTTATTGTTTGGATGCTATCTCAACTTATTTTAAAAGCATGCAGTCTATGTTTTTTTAAATTATATTACTTTAAACCAAGTCTATCACAGCCCATGCTGACCATGCCAGGTTAATTAAAGGGGAAAAAGTTCCAATATGTCACATAACTTTGAGACCCCTAAATTTGATACCCCTGCTTTAACAGGTTAGCTTGGATGACCTGGCAACTGTATGAATAAAACAAATCCATTATATGGATTGTTTGTCAGCTTTCAGAAGTGCCGAGCTTGAATTCAAGTACAGTACTGTAATCTATTTTTGTTCAAAAGTTGATTTCTAAGTTTAGTAATTCTTTTCCATCAATTTGCTAAGAACTGTGGTCAGGAGAGACCAAATAAGTCAACTTGCCTAGGAAACAATAGGGATTGTGTAAAAGAGGAAAAAGAGTTACGCCAACTGAGATCACCAAATAGCCCTACTCAAAAGTGCAAAACACTTTTATTTGGAATCCTATGCAATTGTTGGCTGTCTTACATTTCTCTTTCCCAGTAAGTTTTATATCCATCCCACTTTAGAGAGGATTTTCTCATTAAAACTTTCCCACATGAAAAACTGCGCAACTAAATACCACACATAGCTTCACAATTCAAAAGAGGTTCGTTATCATCTTGTTTTTTAGAAATGGCAGAAAATTTTAATTTACTCCTGGTCAATTTTTGTAACATGTGGTTTACAATATTTGTCACAAATTATAGAAGATACCACCTCAATCAGCCAGACGCTACTCAAAGAGTACTTAAGAACGAAACAGAATAGTAGTGCAGCCTAAGTGTTGTAAATAAATTCTGCTTTTAAAAATTAAAATCACTTAGCTCGTGTAATTTCAATCGTAAATCTAAAATAAATCACCACCAACTATTCTTATTGCAGCTCAAAAGCGAGCCGCCTGAATTTAATGGGGATCAAAATGGCTACCATTTCGATCTCAGAACAACAGAGTCCCTTTCCCGCCTTCAAAACAAAAAGCGAAAAACTCGCGCATGCGTCAAGGGAAAGCTCGCTTGCGCCTTTCCCGTTACCAGGGCAGAAACTAGAAGAAAACGCGATCGGCGCATGTGCAACACACTAACTTTCGTTCTCGATAGGCTCTTAAAACTGCCTTGGGCAAGGTGGGAGGTCCTAGAGACAAGGGGGAGGGGATCACGTGCTTCCGGTTTCCATCTAAGGCTTTTCCGGTCGAGTTGGCGCGCTGCTCGCAGTCACGTGGGATCGGCTTGCAAAACATTCTGCTCAGCCAATTTGTGTCAGTGTCTCCGGTTCTCGGTCCCGCGGTTGCGAACTACCTCCTGGAGGGCTTTCGATTAAGCTCGTCATCCCGGAAGCATTACTCTCGAGAGTGAGACCGGGAGGCAGTGCAGACGCAGGCGCAGATGGGAGGGAGCGGGTGGAGCCACGGCTTGTTATTATGTGGCGTCGGTCTGTAGATCTGCTTGTTCATCCATTTTTGCCCCCCGTTTCTAGAGCCCCCGATATCGGCGGTAACATGTTCTACGCGGTGCGGAAAGGTAGAAGAGTTGGAGTGTATAGCTCCTGGTGAGTAGCTACGCATCTTTCTCCCACATCGTAATGTTTCAGTCTCTCTCTTTAATAATGATTTTTATTAAGTGTAAACATTAAATTTACATTAAAATTATATTATTATTAATAGTTGACTTCTTTTTATTATTGCATTTTGTATTGTACGCCGCCCCGAGTCTTACGGCACTGGGCGGCATAGAAGTCGAATCAATTAATTTAATTTAATTTAAAACATTAAAAAAATACCTGCCATTATCACCGGCCTTTCTAATGAGTCAAATGAGAACTGTGAAAAAACATCAAAAAACCCAAGTAGAAGAAATTGAAGGACAGAATGGCTGGCGCCAAGAGGTCACCAAGACAAGCATCCAGCACTACTGGTGTTATGCAGTCAAAAAGAAAATCCAAATGAATTACTGAATGGATATGCAAGCTGTACAAATGTGTGAATTTTACTTAGCAATTCAGAGTTCAGATCTCTAGCTAAATATATATATTTAAAAATTACAATTCTGTACAGAAATTAATTTTATTATTATTTCTAGTACATGCGGATCCCCCCCCCCCCTAAAGGTGTAGTAAGGGGAAGATATCCGTTTATTTGTTAATTTTTCTGGTTTTGTAAAGTTTTGCTTAGCACTAGATTTAGTGTGTTTTGTAAAAAAAAAATCTCATAATTGTAAATTTATTTTTGTGTTTTCACTTTTCATAGGGCAAATACAGTACAGAGTGGTCATATTTTAGTCATTAAAACATATTGTGCTGTTTGTCAAGTACTGCATGTGAATAGTAATATTATTAATATTTAGTTAGTATAGTAATAGTAATTGAAAGGGTTGTATATGCCCCAGTCTTGGAAATTTAAATAGTTTTATTATATAGTAGGTTTGATGTATTTGTTGTAGAAAAGGACCAGTGAAACAAAATGAAATTGGAAGATTTATTAAATGTAGATTATCCTATTGCTCTAAATAAAACTCACTGACCCATAAAAAATAAAATAAAAATACATTAAAAACGAACATATAGACCAGATAAAACAACAATATAAAAAGAAAGTGGTTGGAAAAATTTGGGAGGAAATATGGAATGAGGGCCGGTGGTAGTATAAAAACAAAAAGGAAAGGGTTGAGAAATTAAAAGGAAATGGATGGGAAGTAATGGAATTTTGAAGAAAGTTTTTTTCTTTTTCTACATTATAGTTGTATTATTATTTTAACTTTCTAATAACCATTTCTTTTGACTAAATTATAATGAGATAATTGTTTCGATTTTGATACCTTGTAACCCAATATAATTGGTTAATCAAGAATGAAAAAACTTTTTTGCTTTATGCAGATATTGATTTCTAGTATTAGAGGTAGATACCTAAAGAGAATAGAATTCTGTATTGGTCAAGTATGATTGGACACATAAGAAATTGTATCTTTGGATTCATATGATCTCAGTGTACATAAAAGAAAATATACATTTGGTTGTGGCAATAGTTTTCCCGAATAAAATATTTCTTTTCCTAGTGGAAAAAAAACCATTTACAAAAATACATATCAACCTCTAACTAACCTTTCTAAAGTAAATTGTCATAACATTAAATTTTCATTTATATATCATTCATATAAACTATATTTCCTTTATTGTTTTCATCTACTAATCTAGTAATAAATATGTGTATCTTTTACAATCAAACTTATAAAATACTATATTCATTAACTAAACATCAATATATACATCATCTTTTTAAATTCTTCCTTTCCAACCAGTTATAGAACAAATTCCAAACTTCAAAGTATTCTGAATCCTCTTTCTGGTTTAATTCTATTGTCATCTAATTGCGCATTTTAGGATTTTTTAAATAATTATGTTTTAATCTCATCCCTAGATGATAGATTGATAGAGATTGATAGATAATAGATGTTTATTTTATTTTTCAAAACCATGTATAAGATAGCAGTTATTGGTATAAACATAAGCAAAGTAGGTACAGGTAAATTACAGGTAAAGGACAGTAAGACAGCAATGGTGTGCTTATGCATGTCCTTTAAATAGATTTCAATAGTCCTTAATGCAGGCAAATATACGTATCCCAGAATACAGCTACTCCTTGAATTATAAATATTCTTTTAGTGACCTTTTATAGTTCCAACAGCACTAAAGGTAAGTTTTATGACCATTTTTCACACCTGTAAGGGTTGCAGTCTCTCCATGGTCACCTGATCAAAATTAAGATGCTTGACAATTGATATTGGCAGCAGTGTTCCCTCTAATTTTTTGGGGGGGTGGGCGGAAAAGTATAGTGTCTGAGCGGCAGTCCCTTCGGGACTGGGCAGCACAGAAATAATTAAACAAATAAAAAAATAAAAAACCCACCCTGTTTTGCCTCAGAGAATTTCAAAATAAAATACTGTACTGTGTGTCTATAACAGTGAGCTCATAATAGGGCAACTCTATCAAATCAAAATGCCACTTAAATAGTTGAGCTAGTTTCAAACTAGATTTGATTTTCTTTCTCTCTTCCTTACTCCCATTCTTTCTTTCTCTTTTCCTTCCTCTCTTTTTTCTATCTGTTTCTCTCTCTTCCTCTCTCTCTCCTTCTCTTTCCCTCTCCCTCTTTCCCTCTCGGCTTCTGGGCAGGTTTGGAAAACACTGAGTTGATGATGATTTTTAAGTGAGCTATTGCTCACTGCTCAGCTTAGAGGGAACTATGATTGGCAGTGTCCTGAGGTAATGTGATGATAGTCTTTTGGGACCTTCTAAAGCAAAGTCATTGGGGAAGACGGATTAATTGAACAACTGGGTTACTAACTTATCAACTGCACTGGTGTATTTAATAAATGTGTCAGGAAAAGTCATAAAATGGGGCAAAACTCACTTAACAAATTTCTCACTGAGCAAAATCAATTTTTAGGCTGAGTTATGGTTATAAATACAGCAGTACCTGCAGTATTGCAGGATCCAATCTAAATCAGTCACCTGGACCAGAGGTTTATTATTTGGGACTCATGCTGGTGCACATCCTCAGGGAAACTTTCTGTTCCTGGGCATAGTATTTATATGGTGCCTGTTTTGTGTGTGGTTTTTAGTAGTTTTAGTTAATTGGGGTGTTGCTAGTTGGCTACTGAGTGTGGTTTCCTTGTTCCAAAGGCTCCTATGTATCTGATAAACTGGTGATAAATCAGCACTGTTTTCATTTCACACAGGTCAAAAAAACCACCCCTTAATCAATTTTAAAATCTAAAAGAAATCTCAAAAGAAGCTAAGGTTTTCCATTACGGGAATTTGTGGTTTTGTAATCTAAACAATATTCTGCCCTTTTCTAACTATTTTGACAGGGATGAATGTAAAGAACAAGTTGATAGATATCCGTGTGCCAGATTCAAGAAGTTTGGGTCAAAGAGAGAAGCTTATGATTTTATAAATGAAGATGCAGGAGAGTCATCAGCTTCCTCATCAGGTACATTATGCAACTTTCTAAATTTTAATAGCAGAAATTTTTACCCATTTTCCTTTAGTCCTTCCAAAATTTCACTCTTTGTTAAATCTCTTTTTATCCCATTTATTTAACTTCTTTTTCTTTTTCTTACATGTCTTGTAGCTTTTCTCTTGAGTCTTTTTTCTCTTTTTTAAATTTGTTGTTCATGTGGTTCCCCCAAATTTCTCTAATCTCTTCCCACCTATCTGCTTTTTACCCTTTGGTTGATTCTTTTTTAAACACTTTTCTCCTCCTTTTCAACATTTCCCTCGCTATTGTAAACCCCAGTGAAATCATGCAGTTTTTTTTAATCCACCTCTTTTATTATGTTTTCTTGTTCCTCATTTCTCTTAACCACCCTCTTTTCTATTTTCTGCTCAAAATCTTCCAACACAGTTTCTGACTATTTCATGTCCAATCCGTTTTCTAATTTTTTTATCACCTTTTACAATTTTACCTACAGCTTTTAATATAGCAAATTATTCTTCATACGTCCAATCCTCTATGTCAGCGTTTCCCAACCAGTGTGCCGCGGCACACTAGTGTGCCGCGAGACATGGTCAGGTGTGCCGCCAAACTCCTAGGGCAGCTCCAACTGCCAGTGCGGCTACTTTCCGATGCCGCTATTGCTGCCGCTCTCCTGCCCCAAAGAAGGAAAGCGGGGAAAAAGGAGAGCTTCATTCTTCGCACCGGCAGCAAGAAGAGGAGGGCGCCATCAGCAACGGCACCAAGTAGTAGCTGGGGGATGGCGGTGGCAAGAGCTCCAGGGCGGAGGCACCAGCAGCGCCCCGCCCAGCTGGAGCTTCCCTGGCGGGGGCGGCAACCAATGTCCTTTGGGGCCCGGAGGGAGGGTGGTGGGAGCAGAAGGGTGCTGGGCCGCGCACGCCTGCGCCAGTGCACCCCAAAACACCCCCCCGCACACCCTTTTCCAAGGGCGAAGCCGCGGCTGCCGCCCCCACGCCTCTAGGCCCCTCGCGCCCCTGGCTGCTCGCCGCTGCCTTCGCCGAAAGCGCTTTTGTCCCGGGCTCTCACGAGGGGGCTGCAGGAGAGGCGGCGAAGGCGATCTCTCTCGTTCTCCGGAGGCTGGAGAAAGTGATTTTCAATGTCGGGGGCGCGGGCCGGCGTGCGCTCTCCCCATCCCCCTGCCCCATTCAAAGTAAGCCGGCAGGGGGATGGGGAGAGCGCACGCCGGCCCGCGCCCCCGACATTGAAAATCACTTTCTCCAGCCTCCGGAGAACGAGAGAAATCGCCTTCGCCGCCGCTCCTGCAGCCCCCTGGCTGAGAGCCCGGGACAAAAGCGCTTTCGGCGAAGGCAGCGGCGAGCAGCCAGGGGCGAGAGACATAGCAAGAGAGACAGAGAGAGAAAGAAAGAGAGATAGCAAGAGAGGCAAAGAGAAAGAAAGAGACAGTGAAAGAGAGAGAGAGAGCAAGAAAGAGAGAAAAAAGCAAGAAAGATAGCAAGAGAGACAGAGAGAGAGCAAGGGAGAGAGAAAGACATAGAGGGAGGGAAGGAGGGAGAGAGAGCAAAAAAGAGGAAGAAAGAAAGAAAGAGGGATGGAGAGAGAGAAAGAAGGGAAGGAAGAGAATGAGGGAGGGAGAAATAGAGCGAAAGGGAGGGAGAGATTTTTTTTGTCCAAACTTTTCTTTAGCCGCCTCCCCCACCCTCCCCCCGTTTTGAAAATATGAATAATGTGCCGCGGCTCAAAAAAGGTTGGGAAACACTGCTCTATGTTGCCAATTGTTGATAGTCAAATGCTCTCTTTTAGTTACAATTTAAGCATGGAAAATTGTGCATATTTTTTTCTAATAGATATGAATATTATCGGTGTTACCTTTCACCTTTGGATTAAATTGATAAAGAGAAAGGATTATCTCTTAATACTGTATATGGGAGTTATTTTTCACACTTTAATTTTTTTAAAAAAAATTATGAGACTTGCACAAACATTAAACAAGGAAAGTCTTGTGTGACAAGACCTTTGAATGTATGATTTAAACCGATTAAAATGTATACGTGAGGAACGTAAATTTGTTTTAATCACTGGATTTGTATTGTGTCCTGTTGTGAACCGCTCCGAGTCTTTGGAGAGGGGCGGCATACAAATCTAATAAATAAATAAATAAATAATAAACTCCAGTGATATTCTTCGATATGAACGTTTCAGTTTAATATTTGTATAATTTTCTTTTTTCTCTAAGGCTATGAGCAGAACAGTGATAGCTATTCCTATGACTCAGGTTATACTCAAACATACAAAAGACCATACCAAGAGTATTCAGAAAGTAAATATACAAATAGGCGTACAAAATATACAGATGTTCCTTATACTTCTTCAGCAAATAGGAATGAATTCGAGTATAAAGGTAACTCCTCTTTACGCAACTTGTTATAGTGCCTTTGAATTTGTTTTGTTTTTTGTTTTTTCTCTTGATGAAAAACTATGTCCTTAACTCTTATAGAAGTTTGGTACTAGTGCCTTGCTTCTATGCCAGATAACTAAGAAATAATAAAAATTTGGGATTTGAATGTTACAAGTTCTATAAGTATGTAAAATAAAAACTAGAGAACATAGAAAAAAGAATGCTAGCAAACGATCAAACTAGCAAATAAGGGGTAACATTTGTTTAACTGGGGAATGTGTGATGGATGCAGTCTGGATTCCCAGGAGGGAGGGGCTACATTCCAGAGGGCCAAGAGGCAATGAAGTTTTAATAGTTTGGTTGAACTTCTCAGAGTATGTCTTTAATTATGTAAGTACAGTGATCCCCCGTTTATTGCGTCCCCAACCATTGCGAACAGGGTACTTCGCGATTTTTGAGCAATTGCTACCATCTCGATCGTTGCGAAACGCTTTACAGGCTACATCGCGATTTTTCAAAAAAAAAAAAAAAAGTTAAAAACAGTACTTGCCCGGTTTTTCCCGCCCAAACTGACCAAACTGACGTGTGGCATTGCTGGTTGGCCGAAATCTCGGCCAATCAGCTTTGCCATTGCAATGGCAATGGTGATACAGCAAAATTTCAGCCAATCACCATTGTCATTGCTGATGGGCAGAAATCTCGGCCAATCAGTGATTTGCTTTGCTTTCCTTTGCAACTTGCAACTTGTGCAGCCGTTTCTGTCTTGGAACTTTGTGAGCTGTTGGTCGGAGCTGTTTCTTGCATTGGAGCTCTGTCTTGGATCTGTTTCTTCGATCTCTTGCTTGGAGCTCTTTCTTGGATCTGTTTCTTCGATCTCTTGCTTGGAGCTCTTTCTTGGATCTGTTTCTTCGATCTCTTGCTTGGAGCTCTTTCTTGGATCTGTTTCTTCGATCTCTTGCTTTTGTGAAGACTTCGTGGAAGATGGCACCTAAACGTTCCATGCGGAGTGGAGCCGGAGATGCTAAAAAGAGCAGGAAGATGCTGACAATTAAGGAAAAGATTGAACTTTTGGACATGCTGAAAGCGGGACATTCTAATGTAGAGGTTGGTCGGCATTATGGGATCAACGAATCGACTGTGCGATACATCAGGAAAGAGGAGAAGAAGATAAGGCAAAGTTCTCTGATATCATTCAACAAGGGTGCAAAAAGAATAGTGACGCCTAGAAACAAAAGGCTAATGAAGATGGAAGCTGCTTTGTCTGTGTGGGTACAAGACTGCCGCAAAAAGAGCATTGCTTTGGATACCAACACTATAAGAACCAAAGCACAACAATTGTACAACCGTCTTGAAGACACAGAAGAAGGCGATGCAGATGAGGGAAACGCAGGTAAGGGCTGAGGTTTTTTATTCTGTCATTACATACTGTATTTAAGTGTTAAGTGTTAAGGGTGGAAGGATGGATGGAAGGAGGGAGGGATGGATGGATGGGGGGAGGGAGGGAGAGAAGGAGGGAGTGATGGAAGGATGGATGGAGGGAGGGAGGGATGTTAGGAGGGAGGGAGAGAAGGAGGGAGTGATGGAAGGATGGAGGGAGGGAGGGAGGGATGTTAGGAGGGAGGGAGAGAAGGAGGGAGTGATGGAAGGATGGAGGGAGGGAGGGAGGGATGTTAGGAGGGAGGGAGAGAAGGGAGGGAGAGAAGGAGGGAGTGATGGAAGGAGGGAGGGAGGGATGTTAGGAGGGAGAGAAGGAGGGAGTGATGGAAGGATGGATGGATGGAGGGAGGGATGTTAGGAGGGAGGGAGGGAGAGAAGGAGGGAGTGATGGAAGGAGGGAGGGAGGGAGGGATGTTAGGAGGGAGGGAGAGAAGAAGGGAGTGATGGAAGGATGGATGGATGGATGGAGGGAGGGATGTTAGGAGGGAGGGAGGGGAGGGATGGAAAGACTGTATGCTTTCATTCAAGTCACTTCTCTCTCCCTTTCCTGTCATTCTCTGTAGATGACTCTGAAGATCCCCAGCCATCAACATCTTCTGCTTCTTCAGCCCAAGCCACATTCACAGCAAGCAAAGGGTGGTTTGACAGATTTCAACGGCGCTATGGCCTGAAGAGTGTGTCATTGCATGGAGAAGCTGCCTCAGCAGATACAGGTGCAGCTGAAAACTTTGTCCGGCACACCTTTAGAGATCTAATTGCAGAAGGGGACTACCATCCAGAACAGGTGTTCAACATGGATGAAACAGGCCTGTTCTGGAAGAGGATGCCTTCACGGACTTTCTTGATGCAAGATGAAGCCAAAGCCCCTGGCTTTAAGGCCATGAAAGATAGAGTGACTTTGGTCATGTGTGGGAATGCAGCAGGCTTTATGCTGAAGCCAGGGCTAATTTATAAGTCACAAAATCCAAGAGCCCTCAAGAACAGAAATAAGAATGCATTGCCAGTGTACTGGATGCATAATGCTAAAGCATGGATTACAAAACCCCTCACGCGGGACTGGTTTCATCACTGCTTCATCCCACAGGTGCAGGTTTATTTGGCTGCCAAAGGACTAGATTTCAAAGTGCTTCTCCTAATGGACAATGCCGGAGGCCATGATGATCTGGCAGATGAACATGATGGGGTGCAAGTCGAATTCTTGCCACCAAACACCACGTCGCTTATCCAGCCGATGGATCAAGGTATTATCCGCGCATTTAAGGCACTGTACACGCGCAATTCTCTTGGAAGCATCGTGGCAGCAATGGATGCTGATGCAAACTTCACATTGAAGGCCTACTGGCGTCAGTACACAATTGCATCTTGTCTGACGAACATTCAGAGTGCCTTGGTGGATATGAAGTCGCAGACAATGAATGCCTGCTGGAAGAAATTGTGGCCAGAAGTGGTGCATGATCACAGGGGATTTGCTCCCGAAGAAATCCAAGATGCTGCAGTCCAGAAGTCTGTGAAGCTGGCACAGGCACTGGGTGGAGAAGGCTTCGTTGACATGACACCAGCGGAAGTCAATGGTTTGATAGATGAGCATGGCCTACCGCTGACAGACAAAGATCTGGAGGAGCTGACCAGGTCAGCGAGTGAAGAAGAGGAGGGAGTTGTAGAAGCTGAGGAAGAAGAAGATGTTGGCCTAACGCTAGAGCGGCTTGCAGAAATGAACAGAACTGCTGCACATCTGCAACGCATGGCGGAACTTTGGGATCCCAACATGACTCGCTCTATACACTTTAAGGCCTCCCTTGACAACACCATTGCACCATACAGAGCCTTGTTAGCCAAGCAAAAGAAAACGCGCCAACAACTGCCCATAACTATGTTTCTCACGAAAACCAAGAGGTCTGCCACAACATCACCTGCAGCGTCCATTGTAGACATGGTGATAGAAGAAGATCCCGATTTATCCTAGTTATGCTAACCCCCCCCAAAAATGCAAAAATGTACAAATAAATATTTTTATTGTTTCTATCTAAGTGTTATTCAATGTGTACAGTACAGGTTACAGGTACAGGTAGAGGTACAGCAAGGGGATGGGAAATGGTAATTTGTGGGTTGAAAGTGTTGGGACTGAGTGGCATAGAGAAGAATGAATGAATGACTGAGTGAATGAAATTCAAACACAGGTGAGGGCTGGGGTTTTTTATTCTGTCATTGTTTAAGTGCTTTTTACTAAAGGAAGGAGGGAGGGATGGAAGGAGGACATGAGAGCCAAAAACCAGGTAAAGAATGGTCTTTAAAATCAAAAGTGGCAGGTTTTACTCACTGAGAACTAGGAACTTGGCCAGAAGAAACCCTGTTAAAAATGGACTTTAAAATCAAAAGTGGCAGGTTTTACTCACTGAGAACTAGGAACTTGGCCAGAAGAAACCCTGTTAAAAATGGACTTTAAAATCAAAAGTGGCAGGTTTTACTCACTGAGAACTAGGAACTTGGCCAGAAGAAACCCTGTTAAAAATGGACTTTAAAATCAAAAGTGGCAGGTTTTACTCACTGAGAACTAGGAACTTGGTCAGAAGAAACCCTGTTAAAAATGGTCTTTAAAATCAAAAGTGGCAGGTTTTACTCACTGAGAACTAGGAACTTGGCCAGAAGAAACCCTGTTAAAAATGGACTTTAAAATCAAAAGTGGCAGGTTTTACTCACTGAGAACTAGGAACTTGGCCAGAAGAAACCCTGTTAAAAATGGACTTTAAAATCAAAAGTGGCAGGTTTTACTCACTGAGAACTAGGAACTTGGCCAGAAGAAACCCTGTTAAAAATGGACTTTAAAATCAAAAGTGGCAGGTTTTACTCACTGAGAACTAGGAACTTGGCCAGAAGAAACCCTGTTAAAAATGGTCTTTAAAATCAAAAGTGGCAGGTTTTACTCACTGAGAACTAGGAACTTGGCCAGAAGAAACCCTGTTAAAAATGGACTTTAAAATCAAAAGTGGCAGGTTTTACTCACTGAGAACTAGGAACTTGGCCAGAAGAAACCCTGTTAAAAATGGTCTTTAAAATCAAAAGTGGCAGGTTTTACTCACTGAGAACTAGGAACTTGGCCAGAAGAAACCCTGTTAAAAATGGACTTTAAAATCAAAAGTGGCAGGTTTTACTCACTGAGAACTAGGAACTTGGCCAGAAGAAACCCTGTTAAAAATGGACTTTAAAATCAAAAGTGGCAGGTTTTACTCACTGAGAACTAGGAACTTGGCCAGAAGAAACCCTGTTAAAAATGGACTTTAAAATCAAAAGTGGCAGGTTTTACTCACTGAGAACTAGGAACTTGGCCAGAAGAAACCCTGTTAAAAATGGTCTTTAAAATCAAAAGTGGCAGGTTTTACTCACTGAGAACTAGGAACTTGGCCAGAAGAAACCCTGTTAAAAATGGTCTTTAAAATCAAAAGTGGCAGGTTTTACTCACTGAGAGCTAGGAACTTGAGAGCAGGAAAAAACCATGAAAAATAACCATTGCCAGCCTCCGAACTGCCGTCGCCCCACCGTCTGCGCACGCGCGGACTTAAAATAATTAAAAAAAAAGATCGCGCATGCGCAGACGGTGTTTTTACTTCCGCAGCGCTACTTCGCGATATTTCGCTCATTGCGGAGGGTCCTGGAACGGAACCCTCGCAATAACCGGGGGATCACTGTAGTTGCTTTAGTTTGGCAATACAGTGTTCCCTCGATTTTCGCGGGTTCGAACTTCACGAATAGCCTATACCACGGTTTTTCAAAAAATTCAATTCAATTTATTAGATTTGTATGCCGCCCCTCTCCGAAGACTTCGCAGTTTTTTTCCTATACCACGGTTTTTCCTGCCTGATGATGTCATACATCATCGTCAAACTAATAATTTTTGCAAATAAATAACAAAAAAAATAATTATTGTTAATAAATAATTATATTTATAAATACCAGGATCACTAAGTGTCTTATTCAATGGCGAGTACTAGTAATAATGGTGACTAAATGGCTGTTAAGGGAATGGGAAATGGTAATTTAGGGGTTTAAAGTGTTAAGGGATGTCCATAGCCAAAAATGGTGTATTTACTTCCGCATCTCTATTTCGCGGAAATTCGACTTTCGCGGGTGGTCTCGGAACGCATCCCCCGCGGAAATCGAGGGAACACTGTATTGATGCAAGCTCCCCAAGAACGATGTGTAAAATTACTTCTAGCAGTTTCTTTTATCGCTCCTCACCATAGATAGAACTTTTAGGGAGGAGCTCTCTTGGTCTTCTTTCTCTCAGCAAACTAAACTTCCCTCTGGAATATAGCCCCTCCCTCCTGGCAATTCAAATATAGAATTGGAGCAAAATGAAAAACTTGGGGGAAGGGAGGAAGGAATAGGTTTGGAAAAGGATTTGAGGGAAAGGAATTTTATCCAATTTTAAATTTACATATTGTTTTCCAATAGTGGAGGGAAGTTATCCAAAGCTGAATTATGCATTTCTTCTACTTCAGCAAGCATGACCAAAACCATAAGGGAGAAGAATCCTCTGAGCTAGTTTTCTAGGCCAGGTCTATGACCTCTCGGGTCTACCATCTGGCCAGTGCCATCTTGATATGGGACAGCACCTCAGGAAACTCACCCTGCATCAACTTGCCACGTCCCTGTGGCAGCTGTCAACCACGGCATTGCAATAGGCCAAATCTTCGGATCAGGTCTGGCCTCCCATGTGTGTGGCTGGTTAGTCAGTTCGGAGGGTGTGCTCTGCCTGACTATTTGCCCGCACGTGAAAGATACATCCTGCTTGCCGGGGAGGCATTCCATTTGATCTGCGTTCAGCTGTTCTTTTTTCCCCCTGCAGCCTCTTGCAGGAAAGTGGCATCCATGCCAGTCTCATCAGTGCAGACCTCCAGTGTGCTGCAGTGGACCGTGACTGTTTCCAGGGCAGGGAGAGGAGCCAAGAAGGGATAGTGACAGCCATCTGGCAGCTGTCAGTGACTGTCACTTAGCTTGCCTTTCCTGGAAGAGGGTTGTCCTCGGAAGGCTTCCTTGCCTGATTTTCCAGCACCCTCGACAGACAGCTGTGCATAGTGCACAGGCTCTGACCTGACCAGCTGACCACACCACGGGATTCCAGATTGGGGACGTGGTTTGTCACAATATTGTGTGGATGATTGGGGACTGGAGGCTAAAACATACGAAGAACAGTTTCAAGAGTAGCCGCCCCAAGTCTGCAGAGGGGGGCGGCATACAAATCTAACAAATTGTTATTATTAAGAACTGGGCATGGCTAGTTTAATGAAAAGAATGACTAGGGGAGACATGGTAGCAGTTTTCCAATATCTCCGGAGTTGCCACAAAAAAGAGGGAGTCAAACTATTCTCCAAAGCACCTGAGAGTAGAACAAGAAGCAATGGGTGGAAATTAATCAAGGAGAGAAACAACAGAACTAAGGATAAATTTCCTGACAGTTAAAACAATTAATCAGTGGAATAGCTTGTCTCTAGAAGTTGTGAATGCTCCAACACTGGAAGTTTTTAAAATGTTGGATAACCATTTGTCTGAAGTAGTGTAGGGTTTCCTACCTAAGCAGGGGGATGGACAATCCCCTCCAACTCTTATTCTGATTATTGTCTCACATGGAGGGAGATGCTGTGAAAAGCAAAGCAGGTTGTCCCATGGCAAGTTTCCCATGGCTGTTTGGCCTTGCCAAGGTGGCTGTGGAAAGATGGTGAGGCCAAGTTGCCCCATTTCATTCCAGGCCTGCCAGCTCCATTTAAGACATTCCTATTTTCCTTAATACAACTTCTAAGGGATCGGAGCGGACAGTTTCCACTCTGAAGTCAGGCAAGCATTCCTGAAGCTGGGCTCAGCAACCCCGATTCTTTGCCTTCAATCAAGCTACTTTTAGAGGAGCTATGGTCGTCTTCCTAGGCAATTTTCCCTCTATAGTGCCCCAGATTCATTTTAACCTGGAAGACCTGAATTGATAGATGTCTGTTGCATGATACCATTTTGCATGGTATCTCAACTGAATTTGTGGGGAATCTCAGGATAAGAGTGAATGGGCCTCTGGAGTGAAGAACTGCTGATTTGTCTTCCATTAAAGATGGGATTGATCCTCTTACCCATGGCATTCTGCTATTGAATTTAGGCAAATAACCATTATTTTCTATGTCTGATCCTCTCACTTTTCTCCTAGTTCCTTAGCATGCTTGCCAGATAGTGGCCTAATATGTTTTCCATATAGATGTGATCTTATCAAGAATCAGTGATTTTCACTGACTTTTCTACCTCTATCATTCATAGGTTTCACTCTTGAAATGTTTATGTGGCTTCTAAGGCATTGATAACTATTACATATAAGGCATTTTGTGAAGTGCTCTTCAGTTTCTATCCTACAAAATATAATTATAAATTAATTGCCCACTCCTTCCTTCCTTCCTTGTTCCTTCGATTTCTCCTTCCTTCCTTCCTTCCTTCCTTCCCCAGATGGAGAGAAGCTTCTGTCTCTCTGATTTTCTCTGCTTTTTATTTCTGCTTTTGGGCAATTCTTTTCTTTCAAAATATTCCTTTCAGGTACCTCTCTTCAACTGACCTACATTGTCAGTTAAGAAAACAGTGGAGGCTTTGCCTGAAAGTAGCTTTGGATTCCTTTTCTTCCTCCTCCTCCCTTTTTTTCTCCTGAGAGGTGGGGTGGGAGTTTTGCTTTACATTTCTTGAAAAGGCCAATGAAACCAATGAACAATTAAAAAATGAGCATTTATTGGACTTTTGCAAAAGGGCATGGAAAGAGAATTTCTCCTTCCTCCATTTCTCCTCCCTCCATTTCTTCTTCCTTCCAACCTCCGCAGGCAGGTCACAGACGGGCAGGACGTGTCCGGCCCCCGGGCCGCACTTTGCCCAGGTCTGCTCTATAAAGATGTTTTGCCATTGTTCCATCTCAAGTTTATTGTTGGAGTACACAGCGCTTACTATAATCAACCTAGAATTGACCCACTTTCCCGAGTTTGCTGTGAATCTCAGTCTGTTCTTGTTACAGCAAATCCTAGTGCATTCCACTAGAGTGCAGCCGTTGCTAACAATGCTCCTTTAAGAATTTAGCTTTATGGTCCATTTTCTCTTCCCTTTGAATTGTAAGCTTTGGCTAATGTTACCTTCAGCAGGAAGGTGTTTTTAACTGTGTGATGTCCTGGGTGCAAGCTTTTTCTTTATTGAAACCCTGTTCTTTAGTACTAGTTGCAGTTACCATCTGCTTGAAATGGAAGTATGGAGAAATTTTTCCTTCTATAGATAGAGGGGTGGGGGAATATATGTTCTCTCTCTCTCTCTCTCTCTCTCTCTCTCTCTCTCTCTCTCTCTCTCTCTGAAAACATTTTTCAATTTATCAGCTACTTTTCAATTCTGGCTTAGATTGTATGCTTAGATACAGTGATCTCTCGGTTAGCGCAGGGGTTACGTTCCAAGACCTCCCGCGCTAACCGATTTCCGCGTTATATTGGATGTGGAAGTAAAACCACCATCTGCGCATGTGCGCCATTTTTTTCATGGCCGCACATGCGCAGATGGAGTTTGCGTGTGGGCGGCGGGGAAGACCAAGGGAAGATTCCTTCAGCTGCCCAACAGCTGATCTGCTCCGCAGCGCGGAGCCGAAGATGGGGTAAAGGCAAAGGGGAAACCCCATCTTCGGCTCCTCGCTGCTGCCGCGCTGCGGAGCGGATCAGGTGTTGGGCGGCTGAAGGAACCTTCCCTTGGTCTTCCCGCCAGATCACTTGCCGCTTGCTGCTTGCCAGTCCACACACGCCCCCCTGGATGAGCGGCCCCGCATGGCCCCAGTGCCGGACTCCGTTGCCGGCGGGAGGAAAGCGAATGCCACGGGGCTGGGCTCGGCTCCCCCCTCGGCTTCCCCCCTTACCAGCCCCGCCGCAGAAGGCTCCATTCTGTTCCCTGCCGGCCCGATTGAGCGGCCGGCGGTCTCCATTCAGGGAACAGACGTCCACCCCCTCCTCGGAGTCCCCGGCACCCAGCGTCCCCACGCCGCCTCCACCTCCCGGTAATGCGCCCGACCTCTGCCTCTCTCTTTCTCTCTCATATACCACGCCGGCAACAGGGAGAGAAAGAGAGAGAGAACTAGCATGGACTTATTTTTTATTTTTTAATATTTTATTTTTTTAATTAATATTTTTTGAAAAACCGCGTTGCAGCGTTTCGCGCTAATCGAGAACGCGCAAATCGAGGGATCACTGTAATACAAAAGTTTGCTAAAACTGGCTAAATATTGTATACCATATTATAAAATAGTTTTATTTGTGTTTAAATGCAGTTTCCAAAAACAATCTATTTAAAGTTCTTTAGGAAATTTGACATCGTCTTGTGCTGTTTTAATGCAAATCTGCCTTTATAGGAGATTATGCAGTTGTTTACACGGATGGGTGTTGTTCAAGTAACGGACGCCAGGCAGCACGTGCTGGAACGGGTGTATATTGGGGACCTGGCCATCCTCTGTGAGTAAACTTTGTTTTTCTTTATATCTGCTAGGAGAGGCTTTGGCAAGGATCATGCGATCTCCGCTATAACGTTACAAACATATCATGCATGATCAATTCCAAAGAGGAATGCATGTGATGTTTAGACGAAGAGACTAAAAAGATGTTTGGACAACCTTTTTAATATTGGATTCACGGCTGGTCATTGTGAAACGGAGTCAAATTGGCAGTGCAGTTTTCAGAGTGAAGAAGCTCTATCAAAGGACCCCTGTCCAAAGCAGACCCTGGCCACTCCTGCTTTTGAAATGCAAACTTTGCCATGCAAAGCATAACATATCCCTCAAACCAATAGAAATTCCTGCATACCTGCTCTTAGCAGTTGCCATTCATTTAATAAATCAACACTATTGGCTGCAGATTGTGACATAGACACAACCATTTTGCTTATGCCCAAATTATTAGTGTATAAGTGGAGTACGGGTAGTTCTCATTTAATGACTACTTACAGTGTTCCCTCGATTTTCGCGGGGGATGCGTTCCGAGACTGCCCACGAAAGTCGAATTTCCACGAAGTAAAGATGCAGAAGTAAATACACTATTTTTGGCTATGAACAGTATCACAAGCCTTCCCTTAACACTTTGAACCCCTAAATTGCAATTTCCCATTCCCTTAGCAACCATTTAGATTATTACTCACCCTGTTTATTTATTAAAGTTTATTAAAAAAACTATTTATTAAAGGCAAACAAAAGTTTGGCAATGACATATGATGTCATCAGGTGGGAAAAACCGTGGTATAGGGAAAAAACCCATGAAGTATTTTTTAATTAATATTTTTGAAAAACCGTGGTATAGACTTTTCGCGAAGTTTGAACCCGCGAAAATCGAGGGAACACTGTATTTACTTTAAAGTACATGACTGAAGTTAACAGCGGTGAATTAGGGAATGAACAACCACTTCTCAAAGTTACAACCATCACAGTGCCCCTGCAATAATTTAATCACATTTCTGGTAATCCAATAAGGACACTGCCATTTTCAATCTTCTCTAACGGCTTCCCACAAGCAAAGTAAGTGGGGAAGCCTGCAGAAAACTGTAAGCCATGGTCATGTGACATTTCACTTAATGACTGCATGCAATTTACTTAACAATAGCCACTGAAATTGCCATTATAGGCTGGCACAGCCACATTATTTTTTTCAATTTATGAATGCATCACTTAATGAAGTTGCCAGTCCTAATTCCCATTTGTTAAGAGAGGACTATCTGTATTGAAGTGATTTTATATACATGTTAGTCTTTTTTATTTTTTCTTCACAATTTCCATTTTATGTCAACACATATATTTATGCATTTTTGTTCAATCTATCAAGAAACAATGTCCTATTTCACACCTATTTTTATCATGTTCATCAGTCTGTTTTCCTTCATTTAGTTACATTCCCCTACTTCTATCCATCTACTCCTCCTACCTTCTTACTCCTCTCCCCATCCTTCCCTTCACCTTTCTACTTCCTCTTTCTCCCTCTGTACCTCTCCCTCAGTGCTTCTTATCCTAGTTCATTTCATATTTAACAGACTGATGACATATACTTTACATTTTTAAACTAATGGTGCCTCTTCTATAATCAATGTATTTATATCTTTTCTGTATACAGTGAACCCTCGAGTTTCGCGTCCTCAAGTATCGCGAAAGGGCTATTTCGCGAGTTTTCAACCCGGAAGTAAACTCCACCATCTGCGCATGCGTGCCCTTCCACGCATGCGTAGATGGTGGAGTTTCCCCGCTGGGCAGAGGCTTCCCTGGGTCTTCCCCCTTCCCCCAGAGGCTTCCCTGGGACACCCCAGCTCCGCTCCCCAGCTGGGAAGCGGATCTAGGGAGTCCCCACCCCGCGCGCGTTGCTGGGGAAAGCGCGCGCGCTTGGGGACATCCCAGCTTCGCTCCCCAGCTGGGAAGCGGATCTAGGGAGTCCCCACCGCGCGCGCGTTGCTGGGGAAAGCGCGCGCGCTTGGGGACATCCCAGCTTTGCTCCCCAGCTGGGAAGCGGATCTAGGGAGTCCCCACCGCGCGCGCGTTGCTGGGGAAAGCGCGCGCTTCGCTCCCCAGCTGGGAAGCGGATCTAGGGAGTCCCCACCGCGCGCGCGTTGCTGGGGAAAGCGCGCGCTTCGCTCCCCAGCTGGGAAGCGGATCTAGGGAGTCCCCACCGCGCGCGCGTTGCTGGGGAAAGCGCGCGCGCTTGGGGACATCCCAGCTTCGCTCCCCAGCTGGGAAGCGGATCTAGGGAGTCCCCACCGCGCGCGCGTTGCTGGGGAAAGCGCGCGCGCTTGGGGACATCCCAGCTTCGCTCCCCAGCTGGGAAGCGGATCTAGGGAGTCCCCACCGCGCGCGCACCCCAGGCGCGAGCAACGGGGTGGGCGGGCGAAGGGCGGGCGGCAGTGGAAGCAAAAACACCATCTGCGCACGCGCAGATGGTGTTTTTACTTCCGCACCGCTACTTCGCTAAAAATCGATCATCGCGTGGGGTCCTGGAACGGAACCCTCGCGATGATCGAGGGTTCACTGTATATAAATTTTTACTCTAGATATATGTTAGTCATCTGATGCTGCCTCTTCCAAACGTCATTTTATCTCCCGGCTCTACAAACAATTACTTTTTAATTTTATTCCCAAATTAACCGTTATAACTTAACTTCCAGAATATTTATTGTCTCTCATGCCTGTTAATTCTAAGCCATACACAGTGGTAACTCTACTTAAGAACTTAACATTCTGTGACCAGGTTCTTAAGTAGAAAAGTTTGTAAGTAGAAGCAATTTTTCCCATAGGAATCAATGTAACAGCAAATAATGCGTGCAAAACCATTAGGAAAGAAATAAAAGCTCAGAATTTGGGTGGGAGGAGGAGGAGGACAGTTGCTGCCGAAAGAATAAGGTGAGGTGAAGGGAATAAAAAAAATCCAAAACTTTAAGGCTTAAAAAAAAAAAGAGGGACTCTGAGGCGGCAAGGAGGAGCACATGCCTCCCATACGCCCGGCATGAGGCTGCCTCCCATACACTGGCTGCTGCTACCTGCTGCCTCTTCCTTCCCATGCTGAAGGGCTCCGCTCGCTCGCTTTGTAGCTGGCACCTTTCCTTCGCTGTGGTCACTTCTCGGCTGCCCACAGCGAAGGGAGCGTTTCTTTTCTCTGGGCACTGGCAGAGATTTATTCCCTGTCCAAGCGCCCAGTGAAAGGAAAATGCTTTGTTCACTCTGGACTGCCAAATTCTCCTTAAGCGCCACCAAAAGGCTCCTCTGGCAGCCCAGATAGCTGGGATTAAAGGGGGAATGGCAGGAAACTGGCCGGGCCTTCGTGCCGCTCTCAGATTTCTTGGGAAATATTTCCCGGCTCGGGTTCTTAAGTAGAAAATGTTTCTTAAGTAGAGGCAAAAAAATCTTGAATACCCGGTTCTTATCTAGAAAAGTTCTTAAGTAGAGGTACCACTGTATACACCTTCGTCTAAGACTACATTTACACTGCACCTATTTTTGTATTAAATCACATTTTGACTTAATGCTGTTTTCAATAATTTTGCTGTATGTTCCCCTCCACAGAAATAATAGTGAAAGACTTGAAGGACGGCAGACAAATCAAAGGGCTGAAATAAATGTAAGCAATAACTGAAAAAATGTTAAACTTCTGCAGGCAGGCCATACATCTTATTTAACTTTGCTTGGGAATATGGTCTGACTATTATTTATCTACGAGGAATTGATCTGCCCTACTATAAAATGGAAAACCATGCTTTTTATGTCTGATATAGAGGTAATATTTGTTTAATGATGGTACTGAATGAGTAAAATGGCATTAACCATTGTCACATTGTCTCTGGTCATGTGATCAAAATTTGGGCAATTGGCAACTAGCCTACATTTCTGACCATTGCACTGTCCTGTGATCACATGATCACTATTTGAGACTTCCTAGCTGATCTCCAACAAAATCAGCTGGCAGAAAGCCACAAGACACGACTTTCTGCTTAACCACCCATAGAGTCCTCACTTAACAACTGCCATAAGTCATCACGTTCTCATAGGATCCTCATTTAATGATTGCATTGTTCAGCAGTACAGTTTCAGGTCCCAGTTAGGTTTGTTAAGTGAGGGCTACTTATTTATTGTTGGAGCATTCGCTACCAAACTTCAATATTTTGCTTTTATGCGAATGTGAAGCATATAGTCCTGTGATGGCGCATAGAGCCATATCTGAGGGCACGTGAGCTTTTGCCCTATGTCAGCTCCAGCATGTTGGGCAGCTGACTTTTGGCCTTCTGGAGTGGGGGAGGTCGTTTTCCCCTTCCCAGGCTTCAGGAAAGCCTCCGGAGCCTGTGGATGGAGAAAAACAGACCCAACGGCCCAACTGGATGTTCAAAAATGAACTTCTGGTTGACCCATTGTTCACCTTCCCCAGGCTTCAGGAAAGCTTTCTGAACCCTGGAGATGGTGAAAAATGGCCTGACCGGAAGTTCGGAAATGAACTTCTGGTTGGGCCATTTTTCACCCCCTCCAGGCTTCTGCTTCCAAACTTCCGCCAGTTGCATCTTTTCCTGGAATCACATACATGGCCTTTCATAACTGCCATACAATTCCCAAAACAAGAAGCATGTTGTTTGAAAGAGTTGCAAACAAGTGCTTCCAGGCCACTTTTTCACTTCTAAACTGATCTAAAATGGTACCTTTCTTTTTCCACAAGTGTTAAAAAAAAAAAAAGATTTTATTCAGGTACGCCCTGGGATGGGAATTTTACCGCAGGAATGGATCAGTATTAATGTTTGGAGGGTGATCTAGCCCAGTGATTTTCAACCTTTTTTGAGCCACGGCACACTTTTTACATTTACAAAATCCTGGGGCACACCACCAACCAAAATGACACAAAATGACACTCTAAGACAGTACATATTACACATCTTATCCCCCCTTTTGTGTGTGTGTGTGTGTGTGTGTATACACACTTTTGAACCATTTCAAAAAACAAGTGAGGGCTAGGAGGTTTTCCTCTTATTCTTTGGGTGATTTTTATCATATGCTTTAAATCAAGAGTCAATTTTCTCTCTTTCTCTCTCTTCCCTTTCATTTTCTGCCTCAATCATTTTTTCATATCTCCTTTTTCTCCCCTTTTTTCTCTCATTTCTCCCTTCCTCTCCTTGTCTCTTTCTTGCTTTCTCTCTCTCTCTCTCTTGCTTTTTTCTCTCACACTCTTTCTCTCTCTCTCTCGCTTTCTTTCTTGCTCTTTCTTGCTTGCTTTCTTTCTCTCTCGCTCTCTCTTGCTTTCTTTCTCTTTCTCTCTTTCTCTCTCCTCTCGCGGCACACCTGACCATGTGCTGCGGCACACTAGAGTGCCACGGCACACTGGTTGAAAAACACTGATCTAGCCCACTGATGGATTTATTGTCATTGAAATAAAACTACAATTTCTTGAATTCCGAGGAATTGTAGTAGTCACGCAAACATTCATTTCATCTCATCTCCAGCAAGAAAATTCATGTCTAGTTACACCTAAGGAAATAAGAGCCAATGAAATATTTACAAGAAAACTCAGTGAATGTCATGGCACATAGTCAAACATGGCTTACATCCTCAGTTCAACCCTGAGCTTCAAACTTTTATCTAGTGTCGGTATGGTTTGCATCCTTCAGAGGGAACTTACACATTTCTGTAGATAAATGTGTCTTGAATTGCAACTGAATCACAGTAATTTTGTGAGTTACAGTCCTAAAATTAAAAGTAGTATTTATTCAGCTTCTTTACCTCCTAAAGTATGTTCTCTAAATGTTTTCTTCAGGCAGCTTGCAAGGCCATAGAACAAGCAAAGAGTCAAAATATCCAAAAACTGGCAATCTATACTGATAGCAAATTCACCATTGATGGTAAGCATTTTAATCACTGAGAACTGAAATAGCCGCCTAAAATCATAACACATTTAAAGAAGGCATGGATTCTCTTGTCTTACTAGACATGGTCAACATCTATTGTACTATATTTTTTTCGGCTTTTTATTTATTTTTAAAGAACATCAACATAAATCCAAAAGAAAGAATGCATAATATTCCTGCAACAAGCTGGGATCTGAAATTTAATATACTTATGGTGATTGTCCTGATGACATTTTCTGTGTGATGTCATACTTAACCCTTGTTGCGTGTCTTTATATTTGGACAAATATGGTGGCCTATGTAAAGAAGTCTCTGAAATCCCTTGATTTCCCTTGAAATCCCGTGTTCCAATGACCTGCACTGCTTCCTTAAGCAGACCCATCGCCTCCTTTTACATGTATTTAAACATGCAGCTCTTCCTGTAAAAAGAAAACAGCAAAATGAAATGGCAGATACTATTAAAATATGATAAAACAGAATGTATAGTTATGCAGGTACTTCCAGGTCATTGAATATGCCCGTAAGCAAATACACTGCATATTCTGTAAATACAGTAGTACCTCTACTTACAAACTTAATTCGTTCCGTGACCAGGTTCTTAAGTAGAAAAGTTTGTAAGAAGCATTTTTCCCCATAGGAATCAATGTAAAAGCAAATAATGCATGCGATTGGCAAAACCACAGGGAGATTGGAGGCCCTGTTTCCTCCCAGGAGATTCCTAGAGAGGCCCCACGGAGGCTTCTTCCCGCCTTTTCCGGTTACAGTTTCGGAGGGTCGGGTTTGTAAGTGGAAAATGGATCTTGAGAAGAGGCAAAAAAATCTTGAACACCCGGTTCTTATCTAGAAAAGTTCATAAGTAGAGGCGTTCTTAAGTAGAGGTACCACTGTACTGGGTATTTATAAGAATATCTCTGCCCACAACTGTAGCACCCAGATTTTGTAATAGTTCTGGAGCCCACAACAAGGTCAGAGCAGGAAAGCAAAGCTGACTGAGGAACTCGGGAAGTTGAAGAGCTACCACTGTATAGCATTAATTTTTGACCATGCAAAGTAGAATTAACCAATCTTTCCATTGTGAGATCAGAGAACTAGTTCATAAACAGAAAGCAATATGTACCATCAACGTTGTAAAAGAATCGTTGTTTTTGGTTACTCCCCATTATTTATTATTTGTGTAATGTTAAATACCAAATGTTTTATATATAAAGTAGAAAAACAACCCATACTTTTAAAGTATACTGCTGTATCCAAGATCGTATCAATAGATTTCTGGATATTACAGCAAAATAGAAAAAGCCTATATCATACAAGCAAGCATCTTTGTCTTATAATGACATTTTGGCATAGTGGATTTGACAGACAATTGTAAAGCATTATATGAGATGTCTAATAAATATGAAAAAACCCATTTGCTGAATTATCTTAGTATCATTAAAATCATTGTTAAAAGACCATTACTCAAAACTCAAGTACTGTTTGCAATTTAGGAATCAGGTGCTGTGCTGCTGCTTTCAGTCCAAATTGTAAAATCAAGAGGTTTTGATTGAGTATACTACTATTTTACAATTTTAGGCAGCCCAAATTTTTTTTTGCAATAGTTAAGATTATTCAAGAATTTGATTGGCAGTATTAATGCTCGTATTAGTCCTTGAGTTAAGAAGGGAAATAGAGATTGATTTATACTGTGGTTTACAGGCTGGAGTTATACTTAAATTTAAGTTTACTGTGTAAATAAAAGTAAAAAATATATTTCTTTCTAAAGCTTTTTATGGATTTCTCCATCTGGCCATCAGATTTTTAAGCTGGACTTGAGCGAGTTGTTACCTTTTTTACTTTTGTCTTCAACAGTATGTATACTTGCCATTTCCTAAAGTACAATATTTTTAAACACATTTATTTATAAATGTGTATTTTGTATTTCCATTTAATTAAAAGTAGAAAATACTCCTTGTCAGGCTACATGTTGTGGTCCTACTGTCAGGGTATACAGTAGAATTGAAATGAATGGAAGCTATCACTTCTCCTTTCTCTCTCTGCCCCCTGCCCCACTTCCCACCATCACCACCACCCTGGCATGAGATTTACCACCCATTATTACCTGTCAGGATTTATCATCTTTCAATTTGCCTTCATTCAGTCCTACTCTATGGTCCGACGTTCAGTAACATACTGAATTGTTCAGGCTGGAGATCAGATTATCACTGGAGCCTCAGAAAATTGATGAAAACGTAGCCAATGGTAACTAAGTAAATTAATAAATTGCTTCAGCTTTTGGAAGCAGAACGTAGTAACGAGTTGATAAAGAAATTGTCTAAATAAACTTTTATTTGGAGTCAGGATTGAATAACTGCAGGGAGATGTCCATATGTCAGGTTTGATATTAGCAATTCTGTTCTGACTCGCAAAAGCAATTGACCTCAAAACTAAATGATAGAGAATCACAAATCAAGTAGAACGCATACTATTTGTCTGAATTGCAATGACAAACTGTCTTGAGCCAATAATAGGGACTATTTACTGGGCAACTTTGGTTTATCAAATTTTGAGCCTCTGGGAGCAGCTCAGTTAAATGGGATTGTTTTCAGATGGAGAGGCAGAGGAGAATTTCAGCAGATAAGCCCAGACGTTCTGAAGCAGTCATCCAAATCGTCGTCTCACAGTAGCAGTCATTTTTTTGACAGGGGTGACAAGCTGGGTCCCAAACTGGAAGACTAATGGTTGGAAAACCAGTGCAGGAAAAGAAGTAACAAACAAAGAAGATTTTCAAAGGCTTTCTAACCTTTCCGAAGGCATGGACATCCAGTGGGTAAGTGATGTTCTTCTAAATTGACTGAAATTGAAACAAATTCACAGGTTGCTGCTTTTATTATTTGTTTATTTATTCATTGTATTTATATGCTGCTCACTCCAAACGGACTCTGAGCAGCTAACAATTGGAATAAATACAACAATAAAAACAGTTAAAATCTAATGATAAAAGACAGTAATAATGACATAAAAAAACATACATACTTGCAATCAGCCTAATTCCAGGCCTCCCGGAAAAGCAGGTCTTAACGGCTTTCCGGAAGACCGGTAGGGTGGAGATAGTGCAGATTGCTGGAGGCAGTTGATTCCAAAGGGTCAGAACCGCCACAGAGAAGGCTCTTACCCGAGGTCCTGTCAACTGACATTGTTTGGCGGACGGGACCTGGAGAAGGCCAACTGTGGGCCCTTATTGGCCACAGCGAGGTATGAAGGAGGAGGCAGTCCCGTAAAGAGTCTGGCCCTGAGACATTCAGAGCTTTAAAGGTGATAACCAACATCTTTGGTTGAAGTGGAACCTACTGATTAAAGAAGCTATGATAAATAGCAAAATGTACAATGAGTTATGTCAACCCAAATGAAAGAGATTTATTTGAAATCTGTGACTAGGTTCATATACCAGGGATCCCCAAACTATGGCCCGCAGCCTGCTGAGGCCATTTATCCAGCCCGCGGCAAGGCCACACAACGGAGCCGGGTGTTGGAGTTGGGGGCGGGGAGCAGCGAAAATGCGGAGGCCGGCGGTTTTTCTTATTTTGAATGTTGCGCGTGTGCGCTCGCTCCCCATCCCCCTGCCAACCCACCAGGGGGGTGGGGGGGGCCACAGTCGAGAGGCTCGGCACCCACCCATCCATGGCGGGGGCGGGGGCAGCTCCCTTTCCTTCTCCCACCGCCTATGTCTACTGCCTGCGGCTGTCGCCACGAGTTCCTCAGGTGGGAGCTGCCACGTCCCTCTGGGCAGCCCAGCCAGGCGGCCGTCAAGAGTGCAGAGGTTATTGCACTTTCTACAGCTGCCTGACTGGGCTGCCCGGAGGGAAGTGGCAGCTCCCGCCTGAGGATCCCGCGGCGATGGCCGCCAGCTTGGCGGGAGGCACTGCCGGTAGACATAGATGGTGGGAGAAGGAAAGGGAGCAGCTGCCGGTGCCCAGCCTCCCCGCCTCGCCCCCTCCTCCCCCTAGGAAAAGAAAAACCTTTGCCGGCCTCCGCAGAGAAAAAAGGAAGAGAGAAAGAGAGAACAAGAGAGAGAGCAACATAGAAAGAAAGGGAGAGCAAGAGAGAGAACAAGAGAGAGAAAGCAAGCAAGAGAGAAAGGGACAAAGAAAGGAAGAGGGAGAAATAGAGTGAGAGGAGGAGAGAGAGAAAGGAAGAGAGAAAAGGAGAGAAAGGAAGAGAGAAAGAGAAAACTCAGCAAGGAGTTGGGGACTTGCTCCACTTCTCCTCCTCCTCTTCCCCCAGGGTGGTGTTAAGAAAACCGCAGGGGTTTTTTTATAGTCCGGCCCTCCAACAGTCTGAGGGACAGTGAACTGGCCCTCTATGTAAAAAGTTTGGGGACCCCTGTTGATATACTGTACCAAGCTATAGAGCCGTGATGGTGAACCTATGCCACGTGTGCCCAAAGTGGCACGTGTGCCCAAAGTGGCACGTGTGCCCAAAGTGGCACGTGAAGCCATGTCAACCTTGCCTGTTTGTCTCCTGATGTGCATGCACATACAATAATCAGCTGTCCTTCACACTTGTGGCAGTGCCAAAAAACGCTGTGTGCATGCACACCGACCTGCTGACTCAGGTGTGCAAGTGTGCCAGGACCTGGAAGTTCAGCTTTTCCGGGGCGTGATTCCTTCATGTGCACAGCAGTGCTGAAAACTGGCCTGTGCATTTGTGCCAGCCAGTGGATCATCATGTGCACATGTACGGTAGAGCCTGGAAATTTGGCTTTTCTGGAGTGCAGCCCTGATGAGCATGTGCACAGTTGACATTTCCGTGCGATACTGAAAAGGTTCGCCATCGCTGCTATAGAGTATATTCCTTTGGACTCCTCTGATATGAATGCTGTGCCATAAGGCATAGAGGAAGCTAAGTGAATATTGCAGATAGTTGTAGAACACACATTGTTATATGTCTGGAGTAATTAATTTGGACTCTTGTTATCAACAGAGGCATGTTCCCGGTCATTCTGGCTTTCCTGGAAATGAAGCAGCTGATAGATTAGCAAAAGAAGGAGCTGGAAAATAATTTTAGCATGTCATAACCCAAATACTCTACTTAGTGATAACAATAAAGATTAAGGTTGTTTCAAGTTAAGTTTTGTTGCATCTCAATATACTTTAGAATAAATGAGACATAATAGTTAAATATTGAAGAATTTGAATGGGGGTTTTTTGTACCCTATATGTTGCCGGAGCTTCTCCTCCATTTCTCAATCTGTGTCCAAGAGTTTGCATCATATTAGTTGGTATGTATGTATATGTATGTAAGTAAGTAAAACAACTACTTGCTTGGATAACTATGTTCTTAAGGGTTTTTTAATGTTATTGTCTTTACTACATATAATACAATATTGTACGATACAGAAAGGAAAGGTCAATACAATACAAAATAAAAATTATTAAATCATAATGGTGCAAACGCTGAATGTAAGATCAATGTTCACAGGTGTTTATAATTTTGGAGCAGATTGCTTTGTTGTTTATATAAATAAAATGATTTTTTTAATAGTGTTGTCATACTTGTTTGCTGCTTATGGTTTCATTTTTACATGCATATCCCACTATTTATCTAGGAATTTAAAGTGAATTGACACCTTGAAATATTTAGTACTTAGCGATGTAAATGGGGCTGATTAGCCTCCACTCCCATTTTGATTTTCTGTAGTTGAGGGTGGATTTGAATTTTGATCAACCAAGTCCAGGTCCAGAATCTTAAAAACATACTGGGTGTGTTTTATAACTTATTTACTCTACTTACATCCTTTTTCCTCCAAAGTTCACACTATTCCCTTCCGACAGGAAGCAATCTACATAAGAAGTAACATCTATTCTTACCACGATCAATTATTATAGCCTGTAGAATTGGAACATGTATCTATTATGCCTTCTAAGGAATTGGGATAGATAGGACAAGATTTGGTGCTCTATTTGAGCTGCTTATCCAAAAAACTAGAATGGTCACTTCACCCATCTGCCTTCAGTGCACATATTTAAGCTCTTGTAATGGAAATTTTTAATGACCTGACCAAGGAGATTGGAATTTTGTACTTGGTTGTAAGCAACATAAAATATTTACATCAAAATGTATTTATTTCAGAAGAAGCGTGATCAATTTGAGAAATGTTTCAGCCTATCACTGCATGAATGAATGTCCTTTTTAAAACCATAATCCATCTTTTGGTGTAAGATACCATAGAGTTTCTTCTGGGATATGTTTGTGGCTTTAATAAGCCAACATTTTTAAATTAAACATGTATTGATTCTTCAGGATTGTAAAACAAGGTTGCTGTACTCTGATGCTTGTACAAAACAGATCACCGTATGCCCTAGATTTTTGATGGCGAACCTAAGACACACTTGCCACTGTTGGCATGCGGAGCCATATTGGAGGGTACGCAAGACTTGGTCCTGTGTCAGCTTCAGCGTGCATGCGTGTACTGGCCAGCTGATTTGTCAGCCTTGAGAGTACGGGTACACAGGGAATCTTCCCTGAAGCCTCGGAGGGGGAAAAAAATCACCCAACGAACAAACCGGAAGTTCAGAAAAATGTACTTCCAGCTTGCCATTGTGCTATTTTTTGCACTACGGAGGGTTCAAAGAAGCTTTCTGAAGGCCAGGAGTGCAAAAAAAAACCCCCAGCACAATGGGCCAACCGGAAATGCGTTTTCCAAACTTCTGGTTTGTCTGTTGTGCTTGTTTTTTGCACTCAGGAGCTTCGGGAAGCTTCTCTTTACTCTTTGGAGTGCAAAAAACAGCACAATGGCAAACAGGAAGTGCGTTTTTCAAACTTCCGTTTTGGGCATTTTTTTTCATGTACTAGGCCTGTGCGCATGCACAAAGGGCAGTGCAGGATGCGTTTATGCACGAGGGGAGGGGTGTGGGCACAGGCACGCATACTAGTACGCCCACACACCCTTAGCTTTGTCAGGATTTGACAGATTCCCTTGATTTTGTTTTGAAAGTGAAAAAGGTATAAGCTGAAGTGCCATCTCCCTGCAATAGGAAACAGCCATTTTATTCAGCATTTTTCTCAAGGACCTGAGAAATTGACGGGGATACATTTTTTAGTTTCACTTAAATAATAAATATTGAATAAATCTTTAGAAAGAGAATTTAGAAATCTGTAATGCATAGATAATTGAGCCATAGGCAGATTTTATATGAAAAAAAAAAATCAAATCACAAATATATTCAATAAGAGTAGAACCCAGACTGCAAGTAAGTTGAAGTAGTCTGCTCTTGTAAAATGCCTTGCAATTTGACTTTGATGGTGAACTGGTTCTGTTAAGATTATTAATGACCTCTCACAAGCAGGCCTCTTTCATATCCCCTTCATCAATCAGAGTGTACTTCTGTTGATGGGTCTCTCCTTGAACTTCAAAGGCCAAAAGTCATTTGCTGATCTCCCTGAGAAGGGATAGTACAGAATTTACAACAGATGTTTTCATGCACGGCTGCCCTCCCTCCTAGTTCCTCCTCTTCTGTTGAGGACAGGGCTTGTTTTCCAGGAGGGAAGATTTTCAAACTGGGAGCTGAAAAAATACAGCCATTACTGTCTTAAGTAGATCAGTTATGATAGGTTGTACGGATTATTTTCTTCAGGCACCTGCAAAACGACACTTCTTTTTACTCGGTTGCCTAATACCCTTTCTTAAGAACTGGAAAGGGTAGGAGTCAAGTATTAGTCTCTATTCTTATTCCGGCTAAAATCACACAAGCTTAATGTTGAGAAAAGTCAAGTGCATAATAAGACTTTAATTGTACTTTGAAAACTTGAGCAAGACAATTGGCCAGACCAGGGTGCAAAACTTAGAAATCTAGCTTTAATTGTGGCAGGTATTCCATTTCTATGAGCACTCATCTCACCTTCCTGATTCTGGATAGCTTGCAATTAAAGCAGCAACAATACCCAAACAAGAAAATTAAGTAACCATATAACCCAGCGATGGTGAACCTATGGCAGGAGTGCCACAGGTGGCATTATTATTATTATTATTATTATTTATTGGATTTGTATGCCGCCCCTCTCCGTAGACTCGGGGTGGCTAACAACATGTAACAATCCAATACTAAAACAACTAAAAAACCCTTATAAAACCAAACATACCATGCATAAATTGTAAGGCCTAGGGGGAAGGAATATCTCAGTTCCCCCATGCCTGACGGCAGAGGTGGGTTTTAAGGAGCTTATGAAAGGCGAGGAGGGTGGGGGCAATTCTAATCTCTGGGGGGAGCTGGTTCCAGAGGGCCAGGGCTGCCACAGAGAAGGCTCTTCCCCTGGGTCCCGCCAAATGACATTGTTTAGTCGACGGGACTCGGAGAAGGCCCACCCTGTGAGACCTAACTGGTCGCTGGGATTCGCGTGGCAGAAGGCGGTCCCTGAGGTAATCTGGTTCATGCGGAGCTATATCTGCTGGCACACAGGCCATTGCCCTAGCTCAGCTCCAACGTGCATGTGTATGCCAGCCAGCTGATTTCTGGCTCGCACAGGGGCCCTGCGAGGGTGTTTATGGCTTTCAGAGAGCCTCTGGGGAGATGTGGGAGGGTGTTTTTATCCTCCTCCAGCTCCAGGGAAGCCTTTGGATCCTGGGGAGGATGAAACATGAGCCTATTGGGCCCACCAGAAGTTGGAAAACAAGCTGTTTCCGGCCTCTAGGGGGCAGGGGAAGCTGCTTTCGCCCTCCCCAGGCATTGAATTATGGGTATGGGCACTTGTGCATTCACGATAGTGCACGCACACACTCTTATAGCACCTGAGGAAAAAAAGGTTTGCCATCACTGATAAAAGCAATACAAAGTATATACAGGTAATCCTCATTTAACAACTGCCTTACATGGCGTTCTTCAAAGTTATGATGGGACCTGAAAAAGTAACTACTCCTGGTCCGCATATAATCGGAGCAGAGTCCTTGAAGCCCTGTGGTGGAGATTCAAACTATATGCAAAACTGGTGGGTGTTTATGATTGTTGTGGCATCCCGCATATGAACACCATTTATGCAAGCTTTTAACAAGCAGAATCAATGGGGACATAGGCAGTAAAAATCACCTCAGAGTCATGGGATGTATTGTTTTAACAACACTGATCGTTTAGTGGTCCTAGCAGAAGTGAAATTGTGATTCCATATCAGCCAGAGATCGCGCTTAATGACCACATCACGTGATGGAGTTGCTGATCCCAATTGTGGTTAAAGGAGGACTAACAATAGTTTTGATCAGTTCAGCTATTGCTCAAATTCAGGAAGGTAGTGAACAAGGAGGACTCGTGATGGCATGGCAAAGTTGCAAGCATTGCAGCATCTCCATAGTCAATGATTGCATCTTAGGTGCCTGGCTCATGATCACCACTTGCAGCCTTCCTTGACCGCTTCCCACAAGCAAACTCGATGGGAAAGCCAGCAGGTAGTGTTGGGCGAACTGAACTTTACGTGGTCTGGTATACTGAACCCGAATTTTTGCAAAAGTTCAGCAAAAGTTCGGGTTTGGGTTCAGGTTCGGGAGAGCGCCAGGAAGCGCTGCCACCCAGCTGTCACCTTCCGAAACAGCGGGGGAGCTGTCGGCCAGTCGGGAGGCAAAAAAGGAGGTGGGGAATCCCACGAGGAGATTCCAGGGGCGGAGCTTTGACATCACTGAGACGTCCTTCCTGGCCGGCAGTGACATCAAAGCTCTACCCCTGGAATCCCCTTGAGGGATTCTCCACCTCCTTTTGCGCCTCCCGACCGGCCGACAGCTCCCCGGCTCTTCTGGGAAGCGCTGCCGCCCAGCTGTCACCTTCAGAAACAGCCAGGACGCTTCTCGGTGGACTCCCAAACGCCGAACCCGGAAGTTCGGCAAAAGTTCAGGTTTGGGAGAGGGCTGGGAAGTGCCTGACTGTTCCGGAAGTTGACAGCTGGGTGGCGGCGCTTCCTGGCACTTTCCCGAGCGCCGAAATCAAAAGTGGCAAAAGTTCGGGGTTGGTACCCGAACCCGAACTTTTTTAAAAATTCGGGTGCCGAACCCGAACTTCATTGGATTCGCCCAACACTACTGGTAGACTTCAACTCCCAGAATTCCTTAACCAGCAAAGCTTCTGAGTATTCTGGGAGTTGAAATCCCAAATTCTGGGAGTTGAAGTCCACAAGTTTTAAGGTTGCCAAGATTGGACCCCTAATATAAGTGGAGAAATAAATCAATAAAATGGTAGATATAACAGTGTAATTAGAGCTCAGCCTCCTTCTATTCCTAATACCCATTAAAAGAGGTAGAGTTTCAATCAGGTATCTGCAGACAATTAATTTGCCTTTTTTCATCAATGCCATCTGAGCTTCTGTTTCCAAATTCAATCCACCTGGTCCTCCATGATGCGGTTCAAGGTAAACATATCCAACACACTTTCTTCCTCCTATTTGCCCCACCACAATAATTGTGTTGTGGTTAGCTCTGCCCCAGCTCCTGCCCCATGGAATGTGCAGGTGGATGTGGGGGAGACATCCACATGCCGCAGGCCTGTTTTGCTCCGGATGGAATCTGCCGATGAAGCCTCCTCTGACCAAGGAAGATGAGTGACAGGGAGGAGGGGAGTTTGGCAGACAGCCCAGGAGATCAATCATCTGTATCATCCTTGAATTCTGAACAAGAATTAATGACACATCCATGCATACATAGAATGATGCATAGGAGACAACAACTGAAGGATTATTACAAGAGAAAATGAGGCCACCTGTGGTTGGGTGGGGCTCCAGTAATTAGCAGTGTGGGTTTGGCCATTGTGAAAGAGTATCTGATCGCAGTTCTTCAGGAATCGTGTTTTGCTGTTTTCTGGGCTTTGTTGATTTTTCACGCCTTTGAAACCAAAGCAGAGCAACGTGTGTGTGTGTGTGTGTGTGTGTGTGTGTCACTTCATTGGAAGAAGAAGTACTTAATGACTGCTTAAGGGAAATTGTACAGACTACCCGGTTGTTTTGGGACTAGTGCTCTTTGTAATACAAAAAGTCTCCGAGTCTACTGAGAGGGGCGGCATACAAATCAAATCAAATCAATCAATCAATCAATAAATTATAAATAAATAAATAAATAAATAAATAAAAGAGTGCTTAGTTTATTTTGAATTTGGGGATAATGAACATTGTTTTGAATTTTCAAACGTGTGTGTGTGTGTGTCTGAAATTTGTACCCTTGAATTTTCCTACCAGAGAGCCTGGCAGAACAGATTGTGAGAGAATGACTAGCCCAAGGTCACACAGCCAACTTTTATGTCTCAGACAGAACTAGAACTCATGGACTCCTGCTTTCTAGTCTGCTGCCTTAACAACAAGATCAAAGTAGATTTCATATACAAGCATTGGCAGCTCCCCTCTTGTGCCCACTCCCTTTTGAGCATGGTTATTTTAGTGCCACTTGTGGCATGCTGGAATCCTAAACAAAAGAACGAGACCAGGGTTTTATAGGTAAGATATGCTGATTGCAAATAGACCATATTTACTCCTCTTTGCTTCACTCCAAGTAAATGTTAACTTTCCTTATACATTTTTAGTTGTATAATAGTAATACAGTATAATCGAACTATGTAACACTTGCATTTGATTTTTATTTTATTCCTAATTTAATAATAATTCTTTATGTACCTCCAAGCTTGGTAAAACCATTGCATGCATGACTGGCTATTGATCAAAAAAATTTAAAAAAATGTTTGCATTTGTTGTGAGTCACTCCCAGTTGTTTGAGATAAGCAGCTATACAAATCTTTTAAATAAATGTATAAATATTTGGACTCACTTCCAACACAATGTGTTATGATCAGGATGGATGCATAAAAAATGTCTACATACTTTTATGTGTTTTAGCAGAAGCAAAGCTGCTTTAGTCTTTCGGATGAGACAGCATTCACTTTTTCAGCATACATAAAACCCTCAGTTTTCTTTTTGGCAATAAAAGGGGGAAAAATTCACTGTTATCACATACCTTCCATATCTCTAAACAACTCAGCAAACGGAGCCCCAGAAAGTGCTAAAAACAGTGTACATATTTACATTCTTAGGGATTTCATTCAAAGGTTTTCATTTTTTAGAAGGCCACAGAATGTTAGAGTGATTTCTGTTTCTTTCGCATGAGAAAAATGTAAACCATTGTAAAACATCAACAGTCTATTTTAACAACTAATGTTGACTACCAATGACTGAAGTACCTGTGAAGTGGTAAGAGAAGCTAGTATCTCATGGGATAAGCATAAGTAACTACAAGAGGTATGAAAGAAGCAGGGAATGCATATGGAAATAGTTATAGATTTACAACATTTTGCATAATCTGCCCAAGACTAGTTTAATCAATTCTCTATAACAGCGAAGTTCTTAATAGCATAACTGTCAAGTGTGTCTTCTACGAAGGGAAGAACAGATTGTTTATTTACTTATTTTTTATTTGTATCTCACCATCGTTTCCACAAATAACTCAATATGAACGAACATTTCCAATCCACTTTCCTCCTCCTATTTTGGATGATACATGATGGGAAGTTCTGCAGGAAAGAGAAAGGGCTTCATTCAGCACAGCATTTGGGACTTTCATCATTGGGACTGGGCAATAACTGGACTTTGCTTTAGGGTGCTCTTATAAATTTGAGTATACTGTTTGATTATTTTATGTGCAGATCTCTAGAAGTTGCAATTGAAACAAACTGTATATTAATGCTGTAAATGAAAAACAAACTGGGAGTAAACTATTCTCGTAGACCTTATTTTGAAGTAAACATATACAGTACATGTAAATGACGTATAAGGACAGGAATGGGTTTTGGGTTTTTTTGGGGTTTTTAAAATTTTTTATTTACATATATACAATGAGACAATAACGACAAACAATACATTTACATAAAAAAATGAAAAAACAAGCAAGAGGTATGTTCTTCTCTCCTCCTGTAGTAGGAACTGTCCTCTCTTCTTTTTTAAAAAAATTCTTGGCGGTGTTAAGACCAGTGGTTTAAGTTGTATATTGTTATAATTGAGTTCTTATGTTATAAATTCTTATCAAATAAACAAGACTAAAATTGTGTTAATTGTTTAAGAAAATTTGTTATTTAAATTGTTTCTTTATCTCGCAGCACTTAAAGAGATGTTCTTTTATTTAACCAGATGTAGAATTCTTCCCATATTTGGTAGTATTGTTTTTTCTTTTTCTTTTAGTTCCATTGTTAATTTATCTGCTTCAGCACAATCTAACATTTTTTTTATTAAATTCCGTTCGTTTGGCATATTTTCATTTTTCCAAAATTGTGCCATAGTTATTCTTGTGAATGTTATTAAATGTTGTATCAAGTAGTAATGTTCCTTATTCATCTGATTTTCAATAATACCAAGCAAAAATATTTCAGGTTTCATTTCCAATTCTATCTTAATTATTTCTTTTATCCATTTTTGAAGTTTGAGCCAAATTACTTTAACTAATTACTAAAAGGAATGGATTTTGAATGCAATCTATTCCGGTTCCACTACAGTAGTCCTTCTCAAATAGTGCCCCCCCCCCCGTGTGTGTGTGTGGAGCGATGCCAGGAGGGCACGTGTGACCCCAGAAATATGCCTGGTCCCTCTTGATCAATTCCCCCAAGTGTGGAGTGTTTTCTCAGTTGCACGCTGCTCTAAGCCCAGAAAAGAAGGTGGCCAGGCAAAGAAGGGCAGCTGCCTGGGTTCTTGTTCTCAGCGGGCGCTGCAGCAGCCATGAACTTAAGGGGACCTGGCCCCATGCCAAAAGAGAGCCCTAACCACGGTATCCTATGCCTACCTAACCGAAAATAGGCTCCACTGAGTTCAGTGTGACTTACTCCCAGATAATTGGGTAGAGCAGCCTCCCCCAACCAATAGTTTGCTTGCAGATTATAACAAGTAAAATAATAAATATTAACACTAAAATTCCATTGTGGCCTAGATTGGAGAGTTGGGGGGTGGGACATAAAATGTTTACTTCTTCCTAGCAGAAAACAATTGAGAAGCATTGCGCTACAGGGATCCACTTCTTTGGAATCAACAATGGATGGCCATCCAGCCTACTTGACCCTCCAATCACAAGTAGAGTCCACTACCTCTTCAGATGGCCTGTTGCATTGTTATTCAGGATTTATCAATAAGGAATTTTTATCGATGCCCAAGCAAAATGCATTCCATTGTGATTCTGACTATTGTTTCTGTCTTCTAAGACACTTCATGTGTACTATATGATAGAAGATGGTCATGGTGTCTCCCTGCAGTCATCTTTTCTCCGTATCAAACATGACCCGGGTCTTCAATCTTTCTTGAATATGTTTTTCCTTCAACTGCTTATTTAATTTTGTTTCTGTTCTCTGGCCAACACTGGAATAACACAGATAGTCCTCAACTTACAACTGTTCACTTAGTGACAGTTGAAAATTACAATGGCCTGAAAAAAGTGACGGGGCCATTTTTCACACTGAACAACCTTTGCAGCATCCCCACGATCATGTGATCAAAATCCAGATGCTTGGCAATTGGTTCACATTTATGACTGTCACCCTGTTCTCAGGTCATGCAATCTCCTTTTGCAACTTGTGGACAAGCAAAATCAATGGGGAAATTACATTTCAATTAACAACCATGCTACTTATCAACTGCAGTGATTCACTGAACAACTGTGGCAAGAAAGGTCATTAAATGGGGGCAAAACTCACTTAACAAATGTCTCACTTAACTACAGAACTTTTTGGCTTCATTGTGGATGTAAGTCGAAGACGACCTATCGTCTAAGTGAAATCTGAACAACACAGAATAGAAATGAAAAATTACTTCTCTTGATCCTGTATCTGTTCCAACTATTTCCTCTATAGCAGTGATGGCGAACCTTTTTTTCCCTTGGGTGCCGAAAGAACATTCATGCATGCTGTTGCACATACCAGTAATTCAATGCCTGGAGAGAGCGAAAACAGCTTTCCTGACCCCTTGGAGGCCCTATGGAGGCTGGAAACAGACTATTTCCCATGTCTGGTGGGCCCAATAGGCTCATGTTTAACCCTCCCTGTTCTGTCGGGCTCTCTGGTAGAATCCTCCCGAAAATTCACAGGTACAAATTTCAGACACACACACGTTTGAAAATTCAAAACAATGTTCTTTATAACGAAAATTCACTTAAACTAAGCCCTCTTTTTGTATAGCAAAGAGCACTCGTCTCCAAACAAACTGGTAATTGGTACAAGTCCCTTATCAGTTCTGAGATACTTAACTTGCAGCTGTGAGGCAATTCACAGTCCTTTCACAAAGTAAAACACACTTTGCTCTGGTTTAGTTTCAAAGCGGGCAAAAAGCAACACACCAAGGTCGAAGTCAGCAAGGCAGGCACGAAACACAAGGATCAGATAATCCTCCACAATGGCCAAACCCACATGCTGCTCTTTATAGCAGCCTCACTAATTACCACAGCCCCACCCAACCACAGGTGGCCTCATTTTCTTTGATAATACTCTCTCAGTTGTTGCTGCCTATGCATCGCTCTCCGCATGCGTGGCTGTATCATTAACTCTTGTTCCGAATCCAAGGAGGAGAGAGATAATTGATCTCCTTCTGAGCTGTCTGCCACACTCTCCTCCTCCCTGTCACTCATGTCTTCTTGGTCAGAGGAGCCTTCATCATCAGATTCCACCGGGAGCAAAACAGGACTGCGGCATGTGGATATCTCCCCCACATCCACAGTCCTTGGGGCAGGAGCTGGGCCAGAGCTAACCACAACATACCCCAAGCTCCAAAGGCTTCTCTGGAGCCAGGGGAGGGTAAAAATGCTCTCCCCCATCCCCCAGGAGGATCTCTGGAAGCCATAAACTGTTTTGTTGCTATTGTTAGCCGCCCCAAGTCTGCGGAGAGGAGCGGCATACAAATCCAATAAATAAATAAATAAAATAAAATAAATAAACACCTTCCCAGAGCCCCTGTGCGAGACAAAAATCAGCTGGCCGGCACATACATGCATGTTGGAGCTGAGCTAGGGAATGTTTAGTTTAATTAGTTTAGTTTAATCAGATTTGTATGCCGCCCCTCTCCACAGACTCGGGGCGGCTCACAGCAATAACTGTGGCTCGTGTGCCAGCAGATATGGCTCCACATGCCACCTGTGGCACCTGTGCCATAGGTTCGCCATCACTGCTCTCCAGCTTGGAGCCATTTTGGGACAGATATATGGGAGCTGTAGGGAAAAGGAAAGAAATCCATTCCACCAAAATCTCCATTTCATTCAAGAATAGGCATCATTGGCAATCATCTATTGATCTGTTAACTCTCAAGCACATTATATCAAGGGCTTCGGAGCTAAAAAGCCAGTGTTGTGGATAAATGTATCAATTTTCAAAGGGTTGTTAAGATTCTGGCTTTTCTGCAAGCTAAATTTCAAGTAATATTTATATTTTTAAAACTCTTGACCTAAAAGTCTTATTACTGCACTTATTTGACTTTCTCCGCTTGAGCTATGAGACTAGAGGAAAAAATCAGATAGCCAGGTGCTGACAGCTGTTGCCCAGCTACTCAATCCTGTCTTCTAGCTAGAGCTGAGCCATTTAACAAAGTCTTCCATTACCTGCACCTTTAGAACTCATTTTCTCTCTGCCTATCTGTCTTTCCCAGACAGCCCACTGGCCTGCTTAGCTTAGAAGAAATTCCTTCAGTTTCGCCTAGAGGGACTAAGGGGGTATTGAGAGCAGCATCTGACTCAGAATTGATTTGCTGGAGCACTTCGTGAGGTGCATTTCCTGCAGTCCTGGGAGCTGGAGAAAATGCAGGCCTGGAGGCATCCACGAGAACGGGCAAGTTTAGAAAAACCCTGCTGATTGCTTCTGATCCTGCCCTGTGTCGGTTTTTGGATGCACCAGCAAACTAAAAACCATTTGATACATGGCAAGCTGTGCTAGGCATATGCTTGGAAATCCACAAGCAAGAGGGGAGCTAAATTAAAAATAATTGAGAAAGAAGCAAACACAACCAAGATGCAGCATTTGGTGTTTCCTTAGGTTCCAGCTGTGAGCGGTGCCTGTCTGGAATTTAATGTTCAAGGCGAAGCGTATATCTATAGCTTGAGCCTTAAGCACAATAAATTCTTGGTGTTCTACACATGCTCCATTTCTTCCTTGCTAGACGAAAAGGCAATAATACTACCCAAATTTTCCTCTGCCAAGAGACCCAAGATGACAACAAGCTTTCTGCTTGGCTGATTATCTGAAGTGGAATCAAACAGATATAAACATTGACATACACCATTCTCCTTCGCAAAGCCACGCGATGTGATCTCGTCCTCTGGCATCACAGCTACCCAGTCTGTTCCTTGGCCAGTTTCTGGCCTCTGCCCTTACGTTTCCTGGGAATGCTTGCAGCACTTAAAGGTTGCAGACCTTAGCTTCTATTGTACGTAAAGATTGGGGAATGGGAGGATATGGTGTGTCAGCTCACTCAGAAGAAAGCCCCATAGAACAAAGAGTTTATTTCCTACTGCGGATGCCCAAAATAAATCTCCCTCCCTGAAATTATTTAAGAAGTCCTAGTTGTAACAAAAAACGGGCTGGACAGAGATTCAAGGATTTCCAAGTTTTGTTCAAGGTTGGCTAAAAGCAAAAATAGGGTGGGAATACATCATGGATAAAGTATTTTCTGTACTGTTGCATTGTGTTTTCGTCTAACCTTCTTTCAACAGTGCATCCTTTGCCCTTAAACATATCTAATAAAGGAGAACCCAATGCATCCACCATGGTAGGAAGACAGCTGTGTTAATCTGTGGTGGTCAAGACTCAAGAGCCTGGTGCCATCTTGTCCTGCTAACCAAGTTTATTAAAAAGCATAGGCCTTTGTTAAGTGCAGCTCATTTCACCAGATGCATTCCGATTTTCATCCCCTCCAAGAAATTGATCTCTCTGTGGAACTGCTTTCTCAATCTTTCCCTAACATTTAGCCCAAAGGCTTTCCCATAATTTAAATCCATTATTCCATACCTTTGTTCCAAAACGAAAGAAAACAGGTCACTGTTTTGGATACTGTAGCCTAGAGGATAATTCTCTGCCTTACAAGGCAAAGGTTGCAGGTTCAAGTCCCAGTGGGTATGGCTAGCTGATGAGGCCAAAATAAGGCCGAAATAGATCTTTCCTAGTCTCCCTTAATTTTCAATATATTTACAGCAGCACGAAGCTTACAACTTCAGCCTGATGATGGTGAATGTGATTTCACCGAAACGTTGCATGAACACTCAAAATATTACACAGGGCAAAACCCAAACTCAGAACAATCTACATACATATACCCGTGAAAATCTACGAAAACAAATATACACACACACACACACACACACATATATATATATATGTTTTTTTTAATGTCGGATCACCCTGGTATATTTCAAGGAACGTCACAGCTCCTTTTTGCCTCTAGGCCCAACCCAGGGCCACTTCAAGGCAGTTAATTTATTTATAGCCGACAACTATATTCTGTATGTGTCAAATGTTTTTTTAGTCAAATGTTTTTTTATTAATGAATAAAAAAAACCAAAAACATTTGACATATATATATATATTTGTTTTCGTAGATTTTCACGGGTATATGTATGTAGATTGTTCTGAGTTCGGGTTTTGCCCCATAGACACTCAAAATATTACACGGGGCAAAACCCGAACTCAGAACAATCTACATATATCTGTATGTATGTATGTATGTATGTATGTATGTATGTATGTATATGTGTATATATATATACATATGTATGTATGTAGATTGTTCTGAGTTCGGGTTTTGCCCTGTGTAATGTTTTGCATGTCTATGCGACGTTTCGGTAAAATCACATTTACCATCATCAGGCTGGAGTTCCAATCTCTGTGTTTTTGCAATGTATGTATGTATGTATGTATGTATGTATGTATGTATCATGAATTTTTAAATTTTTTAAAATTAAGGGAGACTAGGATAGCGCTATTTTGTTCTGGCCTCATCAGCTAGCCAGACCCTTACTGGGATCCAACAGAAAAAACATATACAGTATATATATATACTGTATATATATTGTATTTTATATTGTTTTATTATTGTAAGCCGCACAGAGTTCATTTAGAATTGGGTGGCATATAAATATTACTAATAAATAAATAAAAATAATGAATAAAAATAAATTCACTGAACAGCTTTCTCACTTAGCAACAGAAACGATGGTTTCAAACGTGGTCTCAAGTGGATGGCCACCTGTATTCAAGCTCCAAAGTAGCTATCTGCATGGCGGGGAAAGTGAGGTAACAACACGCCTCAGGAGGTTGACCATCTTCCCGCAACAGACGACGGCCAAACAACAGAACTCGCTATAAGACGTGGTGGGGGAGGGGAGGGGAGGGAGGAAGGTGATCCAGGATACTAAAACCGGACTTGCACCTGTATTTAGACACGGACGGAAAGCCCCGCTCTGCTTCCCCATTGCGAATGCCCGGCCTCTGCCCTCTCCTGCCAAACCCCTGGGAAGGGAATCGGCCTTTCCGTAGCAAACGGTAGAGTTTAGTTGGCCACCCTGGGAAGTTAAATCGCCTCGGGTTTAAAGCTTAGCGCTCCTGGCCGAGGCAGCGCCATCCGCTCCAGGCCAGAAAAGCCGAGGCCACTGTCCTTGCAGCCGGCGAGGGGCGGGCCGAGGAGGCGTCTCCCTTTCCCTTGGTCCTGGTCGGAGGCGGCGCGGGAGGCCTCGGGAGCGGAGGCTCGGTGGCGGGCGGGACAATGGTGGAAGCTTGGTATATGGACGATTCCCGGGAGGACCCCCGGAAGCCTCATCGCCCAGAGCCGGATCGGCCGGTCAGCCTAGAGCAGCTGAGTCGGATCGGCGTCTTTTACTGGAAAGTAGGCAGAGGGTGGCGGGCCGCGTCCGAGATTTGCAAAAAAAAAAAAGGCTGCCCTGGATCTGGCTCCGGCTTTGTTTGCACCGAGCTTGCGCCACATCAGGCTGGGGGATCTGGCGCGGGAGCCCGAGGCAAACGCGACTGATTTGTGCTCCGTGGTCGGGATCGCTTCTCTGGCCTTGTCTGGGAGGGGGCGAGCTCCAAATCCTTTCCTTTCCTTTTCCTCTCTCCCCCACATGCATGCACACACTTGTTTTCTCTTTGAACTTTTCCAGGCTTTTTTTTAAATTTGGTGTAGTGGCTTCTCCCCCCCCCCTTTTTTTTTTCCTCTAGAAATTTTTTTTTCATTAAAATAAGCAATCCAGTTGGGGAATTGTACAGGGGAAACCGATGCCTTGAAAAACCGACAGCTCCTGCAAGTTCTGTTTTTCACGGATGGCATTTGTTTTAATGACAAAATCCGATCGTTTTCAACATTTTAAATTATGCTTTGAATTACCCCCCCTTCTATGTTTATCCCTTTGATCGGATTTTGTCATTAGAATAAAGTCAGGTTACCCCATTTTCTGGATTTCACACCACCCAAACTAACTGAACCGGAGTAATGTGTGAACACACAACCTAGCCAAACTTATCATCTACTGTACAATATTGCCAGTTCAATCACTTCCTGGCCTGTTGAAACTTGTTTGGAAGTATGATCCCTTGGCCCTTTTGGATCTAATTTATCCCATGGGATCATTAGTGCAGTTCTCTGGGACATTAGTGGGTTGTGAAAGGAAATTTGTGAAAGTACAATTATTAGTAACAGTAATCATTAGTATTTTATTAAATAATTTTTTTTTAAAAAATGGATTTATATGCCATCCAACTCCCAAAGGACTCTGGGCAGCTGACAACCAAATACACATAAAATGAAATCCAAAACCAGCAATTAAATAATTAAAACAGTTACAAGACCATGCATATCTTTAATGGCCAGATCCCGATGGCATGCCATCTGATCAAAGACCCCAGGCCTGCTGGAAAATCCAGGCCCTTACACCTTTTCGGAAGGCCAGTAGGGTGAGGGCAGTCCGGATCTTGGGAGGTAGCTGGTTTCAAAGAGCCGGAGCAGCCACAGAGAAGACCTTCCCCTGTGTGCCTGCCAGCTGACACTGTTTAACTGACGGGACCCAGAGAAGGCCAACCCTGTGAGTCCTTATCGGTCCCTGGGAGCTATGCGGTAGAAGGTGGTCTCGAAGATAGTCTGGCCCTAAGCCATGTCGCTGATAATATCTGCTGATCCCTTAACATCTGACAAATGTATCATGGTCTAAGCTTCCATGCGTTAAAATTAACCTTTGCAGGTCCATTTTGTGTTCCGTTTAATTGACCAGAAGAAAGCCATGCATTACAATTGTAAATATTGATACCAATAAGCTATGAAGGCAAGAGATGTATGCAAATTACAAACAGCGATTCTCCCATAAATGCAAAACACTCCCCCTCCCTAATTCCACACAAATAAAAAGACAGTTGAGTAGACCCTTCCTCTTTGTCCTGATTGACTGTTTGAGCTGGGATTGATGAGAACTGAAGTATGGAACTGGAAGGAAGCTGCTCAGGGAAGACTTGACTGGACCTCATTTAGTTACAAATCATTTTACTTGGAAGAAGAACAAGGTTTGTTCTCTGTTGTCATGAAAATACAAAAATCCTTCGGTTCCTTGGACTTCTTCCCATTGCTATAGGACAGATTCCTGTCTTGTGAGGCAGAGGGCAGGATTCTTTTTAAAAAAACATACAGGATAGTGTCTACATTGCTAGATACTAATTTCAGTTTTCTCCGAAAGCTAAAAAAAAACCCTCCAAAAGCCAGATTGTGTGACTTAACTGAGGGGTTGGAGAATCTGTACCTTCATCTCATTTTTCCTGTTGTTTTGCATGACTTCTATATCGTTGGGGAGGGAGCAGCTGCTGCAAATTATATTCTTACTATGTGGCAGATAGGTTGTTCCTACTCACTCGCCTCGGATTCTGACCAGACAGGCCCTGTTGAAGTGTTCTGATCAAGATTTTGTATAATTATCCTGTTTTCCCCAAAATAAGACATCCCCTGATAATAAGCCCAATCGGGCTTTTGAGTGCATGGCAATAAGGCCAAGCGCTTATTTCAGGAGTTAAAAAAATATATAAGACGGTCTCATTTTCAGGGAAACGCGATATCTGAAGCAATTTTTAGTCCTGTGACTCCAGAGGAAGTGAACAGGGTTCTCCAGTCTTACCTCAGCTACTGTTTGTTGGATCATAGCCTCTGGATAATTAAGCGGTGTGTGATTGGGTCCATGTGGTGTCAACTTCTCTGAAGAAAAGGCTCAGATCTATGTCTCTGGTGTGTGTGTAAGTCCGAGTGAGATTTTGCTTCTGCACATGCACAGGAAGCAAAATCTCGTGAGGGGACGAACACACAAGAGATTTTGGTGGGTTTTTTTGTGTGTGCTTCTGTGCATGCACAGAACCAAAAAATTGCTTAAATCTCATGATTTTGCTTCTGCATATGCGCAGATGTGATTTCAGCTATTTTTTGCTTCGGTGAATGCACGGAAGGGAAACAATCACCGAAATCTCTCTCGTGCACATCCCCACACGAGATTTTGCTTCCTGCACATACGCAGAAGCAAAATTTCACTCGGGACACATGCGTGTGCATGCCGGAGCCACGGAGCCAGATGCGCAGGTCAATTTTCACTACCAGTATGGTGGTGTACTGGTAGGAACCTGCTACTGGTATGCCCTCTTTTCAGGAAGACACCACTGGGCCCAAACAGTCCCAGACAACTGTCATCCAGTCTCCGGCCTTCAATGGTTTGTTTTTTTGAAATGTGGCTAGGCTTTAGCCCAGGGGAAAAAAATAGATTATTTGGACTCATTTCAGTTGGCTTTCAGATTGGGATTTAATGCCGAGACAGCATTGCTCATGTTTGTGGATGACCTGTGGTGAAGCTAGGATTGTGGCTATCCTTTCGCTCCATCCTCTCTGAGCAGCTTTTGATACCGATTGATAATTGGGATCGGACTTTTCACTTTTAAGTGATGCGGTCATAAAGGGGAACATCACATGACCACATGATGTAGCAATGGTAACAGTCCCTATTGTCTTTGCTTAAGTGGGGATTGTGGGCTGTTAATTTATTTATTTTATTTATTTATTTATTTATTTATTTATTTATTTATTTATTTATTTATTTATTTATTTATTTATTTATTGTTAGAGTTGGATCATGTGGATCATCAAGTCCAACCCCCTGCCTAAGCAGGAACCCTATAGCATTCTAGCCAAATGGCAGTCCAATTTCCTCTTAAAAATGTCCAGAGTATTGGAGTTCACAACATTCGCTGGTAGGCTGTTCCACTGGTTGATCGTTCTGACCGTCAGGAAGTTCTTCCTTATTTCCAGGTTGAATCTCTCCTTGGTCAGCTTCCAGCTGTTGTTCCTCGTCCGGCCCTCCGGTGCCCTGGATAATAAAGTGATCCCCTCCTCTCTGTGGCAACCTCTCGTACACCTGTAGACTGCTATCATGTCCGCTCTGGCCCTCCTTTTCTCTAGGCTATCCATGCCCAGTTCCCACAGTCTCTCTTCGTAAGTCTTGGTTTCTAGACCCCTGATCATTTTGGTTGCTCTTTTCTGCACCTTCTCCAGAGTTTCAATGTCTGTTTTGAAGTGTGGTGACCAGAACTGAACACAGTACTCCAGGTGTGGTCTGACCAGGGCGTAGTAGAGTGGTATTAAGACTTCCCTGGTCTTGGAGTGTATTCCCCTGTTGATGCAGCTTAGGATTGTATTGGCTTTTTTGGCTGCTGCTGCACATTGTTGGCTCATGTTTAGTTGATTATCCACTAAGACTCTGAGATCTCTTTCGCCATCGCTACCGCTGAGAGGGGTTTCTCCCAGGCTGTATGTGTGTCCAGGTTTTTTTTTACCTAGGTGAAGGACTTTGCTCTTGTCGATGTTGAATATCATTTTGTTGGTGTGGGCCCACTGTGTTAGTCTGTCCAGGTCTTTCTGTAATTTGAGCCTGTCTTCAAGGGTATTGGCTACCCCCGCCAGCTTGGTGTCGTCTGCGAATTTGATTAGTTGCCCTTCTATTCCCTCGTCCAGGTCATTGATGAAAATAAGGATCTCCTCACAGGTGGTGGCTTTCAACAAGTAAAGCCATTGGGGATGCTGTTAGGAAGTTGTGAATCCTGGCAGGTGAGAAAATGGCTATGGCGGTCCAGCGAGTACAGCCAGGAGGGAATGAAAATCCCACTTTTTTGTTTTTGCTGTTCCCAGCTGACCTTTGCCATCTTCTGCTGTTGCTGAGGAGGTGCACCCAGCCTGGACCTTTGTGAAACTGTGGCTAACCATGGGCCTCTGTGGCCTTGCAAAAATGCCTTATGTAACTAGTAGCTGCCTTTTGACTGCAAACTACCGCATCAGCAGCAGGAGGAAGAAGATGGCAAAGGTCAGCTGGAGGTGGCAGAATGAGTGGTCATTAAGCGAGGACTACCTGAATGCTTATTTAACGAGATCATGAATTTCAATCCTCAGGCATGTTTAGCAAATTCAGTTCATGACATCTACTCGTTACGTTCACCACATAATAATTATATGGAACATCACGGGGACTGTTTCTTGTTATAATCTGGTGATTGCATATGATTTCTTTCGTTTCAAGATGAGATTGTGGAAGAAAATGCTAATGATAAAATTGCAGTCACTACTGGTTTTTATTTTTGCTGATTGAATAGAATTCCATCTTTACTTGCAGAATATAGAGTTGGTTTAAAATGGATGATCCTCCAATCATGACCATGTTTGGAGTTATCGTTTACTTTGTTGAAAAGGAGTATTTTTTCATTGACTTTGATACCCTTTTGCTAATAAGGATACTTATTCATTTTTCTGTGATTCCTACAGTAGAAAACCTTTTTATTATTATTTTTATTAATTGGACTCTTTTTATTATTATTTTTATTAATTGGACTTATGTACCGCCCCCCTCCGTGGACTCGAGGCATATAAGTCCAATTAATAAAAATAATAATAAAAAGATTTTCTACTGTAGGAATCACAGAAAAATGAATAAGTGTCCTTATTACCAAAAGGGTATCAAAGTCAATGAAAAAATACTCCTTTTCAACAAAATAAACGATAACTCCAAATATGGTCATGATTGGAGGATCATCCATCGTTCCTCCTTTAATTTGGTCTTTTGGATATGGCCTATTTACAATGGATGATCTTTCTGAAAATAAAGCCTCTCAGCAGCATTATTTTTGGTATCATTGCAATATGCAAGGACCTTTAGGGCTCCAATTATGAAGTCCACTGTTCATCAATAATTTGTATTTATTTAGTGCTAATGTTTATTTAATAATAGAATTGGCTAATTTAACCAGAAGACCTTAAAAACCTGTATCTTAAAAAAAAATCCAAAATCTCCTGCACCTTTGCTTTGGCTGCTACTTTATTGTACACCTAAAAAAGTGGAAGGTTGTTACCTTATAATAGCTTTTCTCAGCCTGATTCCCTTTGGATGTGTTGGATTTCAGCTACGGTAATAGAAGGTCATTTTGGTTTGAGATTATGGGAATTGAAATCCAACACATCTAGAAAACAGAAAAACTGCATTAAAGAAGCCAGGGCAGCCTGCTGACCTGGGCAAGATAGATGCATTTGTATTTCTCCCAGCTTTATACTGCCACTCCTTCCTTTGAAGTAGAGCTATTACATTTAGAACAGAAATCTCCAACCTTGGCAACTTTAAGCCTGGAATTCTGGGAGATGAAGTCCTCTAGGCTTAAAGTTGCCAAGGTTGAAGACCCCTAATTTAGAATGAGGGCAAATACAGATATTGCTAATACAGGCCTGAGCAGTACCAAAAGTTGATAAATATGCCAGGAAAGCCCTATTAGTCTTGCCAGGATTTAAACTTAATTTCATTTGTTTGTTCGATTCATGCTGCTTTCCGTACTAAGGCTAATTTCGTTGTTTTGGAAATCCGCCCTCTTGGTGATGGCAAGCTGCCTTAAGGAAAATCCAGGGAAGGGCTTAAGCAAGGGTTTAAAACTCGTTTCCCCATCTCTGGAAAACGTAATGATGACATTACAAGGCTGGCTTTGTCATAATCTCGTTTATGAAGAATCAAAATGATCTATAAAATAAGAATATTATTGCTAATCTTTGAAGATGCTTTATCCTTTAAAGAAGCAATCCTGATGATTCTTGATTCTTATTTAGATTAATGTTTCAATTGTGGGATTGTTCTGAAGCCAAGGCACATCCATTCATATGATAGGCTGACAGTGGGGGGGCGGTATTTGCAGAATTGCAGGATAATATATCAGTACATGAATGCTTATAGAATCAGGAAAACTGATACAGTGACACCTCTAACTGAGAACGCCTCTACTTTTCTAGATAAGAACCGGGTGTTCAAGATTTTTTTGCCTCTTCTCAAGAACCATTTTCCACTTACAAACCCGAGCCTTCGAAACTGTAACCAGAAAAGGCAGGGAGAAGCCTCCGTGGGGCCTCTCTAGGAATCTCCTGAGGGAAAACAGGGCCAGAATAGGTGGGGAGAAGCCTCTGTGGGGCCTCTCTAGGAATCTCCTGGGAGGAAACAGGGCCGGAAAAGGCGGGGAGAAGCCTCCATTGTGCCTTTCTAGGAATATCCTGGGAGGAAAGTGCCTCCACCCTGCCTGTGGTTTCCCCAATCGCACGCATTATTTGCTTTTACATTGATTCCTATGGGAAAAATTGCTGCTTCTTACAAACTTTTCTACTGAAGAATGTGTTCACGGAATTAAGTTCGTAAGTAGAGATACCACTGTACTCTGCATGTCTTGTCCATACATGCATCTGTAGCCAAATTTATTTATCTAAATGAAATATTTGATAATTAGGACAGTTTTGCTTTACCAAATTGGTATTGTGCTATATCAAAGAGTTCCAAAACAATGAAAAACACTTGGTTATCTAAACCAGTGGTCACCAACTGGTGGTTCAGGGACCACTGGGGGTCCACAAGAAAATTTTGGTGGTCCACAGTAAGATTGTTTGCATTTTTAAATATTGTACTAAATTGGGGTCCTCAAACTAAGGCCCCTGGGTTGAATGCTATGAATGTTTCTGTTGCTGTAGTCTCCCCTTTCAGGGTTCTTTTTTGGCAGGGGTCGGAAGTGGGGAGAAATTCCAACTTAGGATCTGCTTCAACCTCCTGGTGCGGGGCTTTGGGGGAAGGCTGGAGGGAACTGCCACTGGTGGCGAAAAGCTGGTGGACCTTCTTCCAGTGAGACTGCATTATGGCCTGGAATTGGCTGACCATCTCAGCCCACTGAGCCCCCAGGCACCGGTACCTGGTCTTGCACTTCTGCAGGTTTTTCCTCTATTTGGAAAGCCTATGCTCGTAGTCCTCAGTGAGGTGCTTCTGCTGAGTCTCCGCCATCAGATCCAGTTTGACATGAGCCATCTGTTTTGTCAACTCTTTCTCATGATGTTTGCTCAGCTCCAACAACTGCTTCCTGTTGGGGGCCTAAGGAGCCCGGACAGGGAAGTTAGGAGTGCTGGGAGGGGAGGGATGAGTAGAGGTTGGTGAGGCGCCTCTTGATGTAAGTGACATCAAGTGACACGCCCACCCAGTCACATGACCACCTAGCCACTTCCATCCATTCAGCCATTAGGCAGATCACGTTAGTGTTCTGCGGGATTTAAAAATTATGAATTTAGTGGTCCCTGAGGTCTGACTTCTAATCTAAACTAAATATTCCACCTTTTTTTCTTGACCACTATTTTTTTTTTGGACAAATGATTCATCACTTCTTAAAGACACTACTTGGTGAGCTTTCAAGAGAAGAAAGTTACAAGGTTGCATGTGAAATCTTTGGATAGTGAATAGATGTAAACTACAGTGGTACCTCTTCTTACAAACTTAATTCGTTCCGTGAGCAGGTTCGTAAGTAGAAAAGTTCGTAAGAAGAAGCAATTTTCCCCATAGGAATCAATGTAAAAGCAAATAATGCCTGCAACCCCATCCCAAAAGTCACCCCTTTTGCCTTGCGCTGCTGGGAATCCCCGCCTCCGGACTTCCATTGCCAGCTGAAACACCCATTCTTGTGTTGTTGGGATTCCCCTGAGCCTCCCCTCGCAGGGAAACCCCACCTCCAGACTTCCATTGCCAGCCGAAGCGCCCGTTCTTGCATTGCTGGGATTTCCCTGAGCCTCCCCTTGCTGGGATTCAAAGCAGCGCCGGCAAAAATGAAGGTAATCCCAGCGAGGGGAGCCTCAAGGGAATCCCACCAACGCAAGTACGGATGCTTTGGTTGGCAACGGAAGTCCAGAGGCGGGGATTCCCAGTGAGGGGAGACTTAGGAGAATCCCAGCGCTTCGGCTGGCAATGGAAGTCCGGAGGCGGGGCATCCCAGCGGTGGCGGCTCGGGTTCACAAGGTGAAAATAGTTCGGAAGAAGAGGCAAAAAAAATGTATCTCGAAAAGTTCGTTAGTGGAGGTGTTTGTAAGAAGAGGTACCACTGTATACTGCTCAAAAAAATAAAGGGAACACTCAAATATCACATCCTAGATCTGAATGAATGAAATATTCTCATGGAATACTTTGTTCTGTACAAAGTTGAATTTGCGCAACAGCATGTGAAATTGATTGTCAGTCAGTGTTGCTTCCTAAGGGAACTGTTCGATTTCACATAAGTTTGATTTACTTGGAGTTGTGTTGTTTTAAGTGTTCCCTATATTTTTTTTCAGCAGTGTATTATGATTGCACAATCATATTAGTGGTGCAGAGCCTTAGGTGATCCAATTTTCAATTGTGTGTGGAGCATAATCATATTTAAACAAGTCATATTTTTGTAGCCTTATTTCTTCCTCAACACAGCATGAAAAAATGCTTAATTACCTTGTACACCAGAATGGTTGCCTTGTTTTGAATAAGTAAACCAAGACAATCCTTATTTTTTTTCATTTTGTAGCTGGATGCTGACAATTATGAGACTGACCCAGAATTAGCCAAAATTCGTAAGGAGAAGAACTATTCTTGGATGGATATAATAACAATAAGCAAAGATATGCTGCCAAATTATGAAGAGAAGGTAATAACTACAGCTTTGTTTGAGCTTTGGGAGGATTGTAAAGACTGGAATTTACCACTAGAGTGTGTGCCAGTTTTAAAAGTTTCTACTCTGCTGTCTGAGCAGTAGATTCCCTTTGTTTAGAAAGTAAGTCCCACTTCATATCTTTTGTAACAGGAATATGTGAGTGCATAAGTGTAGATATCTTTTATCTGCTTTCTAATTTTTGTAACAATGTTCTGGTAACTTCACAGCCAGAGAATTCTGTCATTCGAATGTAATGATAGAATGCGTTACTTTTAAATAAATACATATTTTTCTGCCGGGAATGCCTGGTTAAATGACACATTTAATTTCTACTGCTCCTTTTAAAGTTGAGGCAGTATTTAAAATCACTTTGTTCTCTTAAAATAGTGGTTGAGTTTACAGATTATGCTGGGGCTAAACCATAAATATGTTTATTAGGCTTGGAATATTATTGTGGTTTATTCAGTGGCTAGGCAAAGGCATGGCATAGGAATGTTCAAATGAGCTGCGGACTAAACAAAGTACTTTTCCTGACATACGAATGTGTACAGTATATCAAGCTTCCAAAGGAAATGGGAATAATAAGTGTGAGATTTTTAGAGTGATAATTCAGAAAGAGAGATTTTTCTTTAATTTTCTTAGGTGGTTGTCAAGGCAATGCATTTCAAGTGCTATGAATATTTTAGTCGATCGCTGGAGAAAATTAAGAATGCATACCCGATCTATTTCTCTTGATTCATCATAACTTGTTGTGGTTAGCATTGATTTTTAAAAATTAACCTAAGAAAGACAAAATTCTTCTGTCATTGCTAGTTTTTGTTATTTAATAAATTTAGACTTTCTTCCAGCAGTAATAGGAAGGATGATAATAACCTGGCTTTTGAAAAATAGTTAGGCCATTGAAGGATTCATTGTTAGAACCTGTCAAAAAGAGCTAGCTACATAGATGCAAAAACAAAATAAATAAAGCTTTGATTTGGCTACAACCTCTGGAATCTGACCCTTTGGAAAGGGTGTCATCTTCCCAGAGATAGAAGATTTCATTCTTTCACACTTTTATTTATTCTTATTGTCAGATACCAGACTGTAGAATAGAAAATATAGAAATTAATTAGTTGTTAGACAGAGAGTTGATAAATTTCCTGAAAGATGGAGCCTGCCATTTCAGAAGTGGCATTGCAAAAGGTTATCTGTGAAGTTTAAGAACCAGATGTTGCCCATGCTCACAATTGAAGGGTAAGAATTGTTTTTGTGGTTCCTTTCCTTATTAATAAACTTCTTATGGCAATTAGGAGAAAGAAAAAGCCTGAGTAGGAAGGGAGGCAGGCAGGAAGAAAATGATAGTATTCCTTTGGGATGTATCCATAGCCGCTGAATTTACTGATTTATTTATAGCAGGAGTGAGAAACAATATTCTGGCTAGGAGTTGTGTTTCCAGCACATCTGGAGTACAATCCAGTCAGAGAACACTGCATTTTGAATGTAGATCCATGACTGGGTTTATACAGGATATTAACCTTCAACATATTAACAGCAGAGATGGTCTGATCTGGTGCTTAAGATGCCAGGTTAGAAAGCAAAAGACCACGAGTTCAAGTCCTATCTTAACCATGAAAGCCAGTTGATTAATCTTGGGCCAATCACTCACACTCAGCCCAATTCATCATCTCACATGTTTGTTGTTGTGGGGAAAAATAGGAGGAGGCAGATATTGTTGGATATGTTTGCCACCTTGAGTTATCTATCTGGCCCTATTTGGACAGGGAATCTCTGCTCACAGTCACTAATGCCCTCATCACCTCGAGGTTCGACTACTGCAATGCTCTCTACATGGGGCTACGTTTGAAAAGTGTTCAGAAACTTCAGATCGTGCAGAATGCGGTCGCGCGAGCAATCGTGGGCCTCCCTAGGTATGCCCACGTCTCATCAACACTCCGTGGCTTACATTGGTTGCCGATTAGTTTCCGGTCACAATTCAAATTGTTGGTAATGACCTATAAAGCCCTACATGGCATCGGACCAGAATACCTATGGGACCGCCTTCTGCCGCATGAATCCCAGCGGCCAATTAGGTCCCACAGAGTTGGCCTTCTCCGGGTCCTGTCGACAAAACAATGTTGTCTGGTGGGACTTAGGGGAAGAGCCTTCTCTGTGGCGGCCCCGGCCCTCTGGAATCAGCTCCCCCCAGAGATCTGAATTGCCCCCACCCTCCTTGCCTTCTGGAAGATGTTGAAGACTCACTTATGCCGCCAGGCATGGGGGTACTAACTCTCTCCCCCATTTTCTGACTTAGCATCTGAGAATGGTGTGATTGTGTAGAATTGATTGTTTTTTAGTAGAAATGGGTTTTTAATTTAGTTTTCTTTTTAATATTGGATTTGTATTATATTGTATTGTTTTTGTTGTGAGCCGCTC